>NC_081560.1:83057500-83357500 GCF_022355385.1 Mustela nigripes | reverse complement strand
AAACTGTTCGAAAAAATAGAAATGGAAGGAAAATTTTCAAACTAATTTTATGAGGCCAGCATCACCTTGATCCCAAAACCAGACAAGGATCCCATCAAAAAAGAGAATTACAGACCAATATCCTTGATGAACAGAGATGCGAAAATTCTCACCAAAATACTAGCCAATAGGTTCCAACAGTACATTAAAAGGATTATTCACCACGCCCAGTGGGATTTATTCCTGGGCTGCAAAATTGGTTCAATATCTGCAAATAAGTCAATGTGATACAATACATTAATAAAAGAAAGAACAAGAATCATATTATACTCTCTATAGATGTTGAAAAAGCGTTTGATGAGGTACAGCATCCTTTCTTGATCAAACTCTTCACAGTGTAGGGATAGAAGGCACATACCTCAATATTATCAAAGCCATCTATGAAAAACCAACTGCAAATATCATTCTCAATGGAGAAAAACAGAGTTTTTCTGCTAAGGTCGGGAACACGGCAGGGATGTCCATTATCACCACTGCTATTCGAGTACTCGAAGTCCTAGCCTCAACAGATAACAAAAAGAAATTAATGGCATCCAAATCATCAAAGAAGAAATCAAACTATCAATCTTTGCAGATATGATACTTTATGTAGAAAACCCAAAAGACTCTACTCCAAAACTGCTAGAATTTGTACAGGAATTCAGTAGTGTCAGGATATAAAATCAATGCCCAGAACTCAGTTGCATTTCTATACACCAACAGCAATTCAGAAAAAAAAGAAATTAAGGAGTCGATCCCATTTCCAATTGAACTCAAAAGAATAAGATGCCTAGGAATAAACCTAACCAAAGAGGCAAAGAATCTGTACTCAGAAAACTATAAAGTACTCATGAAAGAAATTGAGGAAGACACAAAGAAATGGAATAATGTTCCATGCTAATGGGTTGGAAGAATAAACTTTGTGGAAATGTCTATGCTATCTAAAGAAATCTACACATTTAATTCAATCCTTATCAAAATAACATCCATTTTTTCCAAAGAAATAGAACAAATAATCCTAAAATTTATATGGAACCAGAAAGACCCCGAGTAGCCAGAGGAATGTTGAAAAAGAAAAACAAAGTTGGCGGCATCACAATTCCAGACTTCAGGCTCTATTACAAAGCTGTCATCATCAAGACAGTATGGTACTGGCACAAAAACAGACACATAGATCAATGGAACAGAATAGAGAGCCCAGAAATAGACCCTCAACTTCACGGTCAACTAATCTTTGACAAAGCAGGAAAGAACACCCACTGGAAAAAAGACAGCCTCTTCAACAAATGTTGTTTGGAAAATTGGACAGCCACATGCAAAAGAATGAAAGTGGATGATTTCCTTAGACCACAGCACACACAAAAATAGACTCCAAATGGATGAAAGACCTCAATGTAAGACAGGCATCCATCAAAATCCCTGAGGAGAACACAGGCAGCAACCTCTTCATTCTCAGCTTCAGCAACTTCTTCCTAGAAACATCGCCAAAGGCAAGGGAAGCAAGGGGAAAAAGGAACTATTGGGACTTCATCAAGACCAAAAGCTTTTGCACAGCAAAGAAAACAGTCAACAAAACCAAAAGACAACTGACAGAATGGGAGAAGATGTTTGCAAACAACTTATCAGATAAAGGGTTAGTATCCAAAATCTATAAAGTACTTATCAAACTCAACATCCAAAGAACAATAATCCAATCAAGAAATGGGAAGAGGACATGAACAGAGACTTCTGCAAAGAAGACATCCAGATGGCCAACAGACACATGAAAAAGTGCTCCCTATCACTTGGCCTCAGGGAAATACAAATCAAAACCACAATGAGATACCACCTCACACCAGTCAAAATGGCTAAAGTGAACAAGTCAGGATACAATAGATGTTGGCAAGATGTGGAGGAATGGGTACCTTCCTACACTGTTGGTGGGAATGCAAGCTGGTGCAGCCACTCTGGAAATGAGCATGGAGGTTCCTCAAAAAGTTGAAAGTAGATCTACCCTACAACCCAGTAGTTGCACTACTAGGTATTTACCGTAAAGATACAAATTTAGAATACTATGAATAAGAATACTATGCAGCCAGTTTATTTGAAAGGAAATAAACTCTTGTCATTTGCAACAATGTGGGTAAAACTAGAGGGTATTATGCTGAGCGAAATAAGTTTATCAGAGAAAGACAATTATCATTGGATCTCCCTGATATGAGCAATTTGAGAGGCAAAATGAGGGATTTGGGTGGTTAGGGAAGGAAAAAATGCAACAAGATGGGATTAGGAGAAAAACCATAGGAGACTCTTTCACAGAATAAACTGAGGATTGCCAGGGGAAGGGCGTATGAAGAGGGTGGTTGGGTTATGGACATTGGGGAGGGTATGGGCTATGGTGAGTACAGTGAAGTGTGTAAGCCTGATGATTCACAGACCTGTACCCCTGGGGCAAATAATACATTATATGTTAATAAAAAATTAATAAAAAATTATTATTAACAACCATATGCCAATAAATTAAGCAACCTGGAAAAAATGGACGCCTTTCTGGAAACCTATAAACTACCAAGACAGAAACAGTAAGAAATTGAGAACCTGAATAGACAACCAGTAATGAGATTGAAGCAGTAATTAAAAACCATATATATATATATATAAAATTTTTTGGCAAAACCACCACATAAAGTAATAGATAAGATGTTCTATGTCAATTTTAAAGATTCCTGGTCTAATCACTATACACATATTCTCCAAGGGAAGAGGAAATCATGAACAAGGGCTTTAAAAAACAATGTTTTATTTTACTTTTCCAAAGAAGACAAAAGAAAATGGTGCTTTAATGCTTTACTGATGTTTACAGTAGTGTCTTATTTTTTTCTTTTTAAAGATTTTATTCACCCATTTGACAGAGATCACAAATAGGCAGAGAGAGAGAGAGAGAGAGGAGAAAACAGACTCCCTGCTGAGCAAAGAGCCCAATGCGGGGCTCGATTCCAGTCCCTTGGATCATGACCCAAGCCAAAGGCAGAGGCTTTAACCCAGTGAGCCACCCAGGAGCCTCTGGATGTAGTAGCGTCTTAAGTGGCAACAGTCATTTTTAATATTTTTCTTTTTTAATTAAAAGGGAAACTTACCCTGAAGAGAAACAAGTAATTGAAGCATTCACAAATCTAGATATGAAACTAGAAAATCTGTTTATCATAGAATCGTCATAGATGCAAATGATCTGAAACAGCCTTAAAAATTATTCTAGTGGCACACTGAAACTATGAGGCATGTAAGTGTTTCTTTTTTTTTTTTAAGATTTTATTTATTTATTTATTTGACAGAGAGAGATCACAAGTAGGCAGAGAGGCAGGCAGAGAGAGAGAGAGGAGGAAGCAGGCTCCCTGCTGAGCAGAGAGCCCGATGCGGGACTTGATCTCAGGACCCTGAGATCATGACCTGAACCGAAGGCAGCGGCTTAACCCACTGAGCCACCCAGGCGCCCATGGAAGTGTTTCTTGACTATGAATTTGTTTTATTTCTATCTAAAGCCATGATCTGTATTGTAGAAAACACGATTGGATATTTTCTAAGAGAAAAAAAAATGGGCAATCCCCTATGTTAAAAAAAAATTCACAATATATTATTGGTACCTAAAGTTTTTACCCTTCCCTTAAAAAGTAGTAAGGAACTTGTAGAATTATGTGTTGAAAGGAGAAGAGGGCAGGAGATTGTCAACACCAATAATTTGTCAACAGAGTTCATCTTTTTGCAATTTAATGTTCGCTATAGACTGAGCTTTTACTTCTCTCATAATTACCTAACCTATTTGACCACTCCAAACAGGCACAGTGACACCTCCTTAATGTTCACTTTTATTACATGAAACATATGTTTAGATGCATATGCTGAGTTAAAGTTTTATACATTCCAAATTTAAACAAATACCATAAAATAATTTCAGTATTAATTTTCTACAATCCAAAACACACAATCAATGACAAAATGTTTCTCCAGGGAACAATAAGCTAAACATAGTTAAAGTATTCTGGGCAGTTCCTGTGTCTTTGAAAAAAGGTCAATAAATTACGTATATTCTGCACATCCAATTGCTGTCCTCAGTAGCTGCCTAACAATCAATTAAAATAAATAATTGCTTACTCCTATTCAGACCTATAATAATATCTACTAGAAACAGCTAAATTGCTGGTGATAGAGAATAATTGTTCTCAAAATTTTTTGAAGGCTTTCTTTTTGTTTCCCCAAATCAATCCAGTATATATTACATCAAACATGTAAACATGTATAGAAAGTCTTCCATGTGCAATATTCCTCAGCGCATAAAAAAGATAAATAAGAGTGTACCAGCCTTCAAAGATCTTACATTCTTATGAGCAAGGAGAGTAAGGAGTTGACAAATATAGTGCAAACACAACTATTATGTAAGACAAGAACAGGGCACTATGGAGTTTTCTTTTAACAACTACTCTTCAGTCACTCAGTATTGAACCCATCAACAGTTCTTCTGATTTTCTCCCAAGTATTTCTCAAATCTGTTGACATCTCTGTCTTACAATCCTTGTCCAAGGTGTATGACCTTCTATTTGGTCTCTGCAGTAATTTCCCAGTGAATTTTTCCACACTCACTCACTGTCCACCACAAACCATTGTCCATAGCAGCCAAAGAAACTTTTCAAAATCACATCTGATCCTGTCCTTCCCCCAGCTCCCCCAGACATGAAACTTGTATATGTTATCCCTTTGTTCTTAGGATAGAAGGCTAATTCCTTAATCCAGCCTCACAAGTGGGGCTCCTGCCTACCCTCTAAACGGGCCTTGCATGCTCCTTTTCTATTGCATACATAAGGGCCTTCTCACATATCAATCTTCCTCTAGTCTTAGGATGGGGAAAACAGCCCTGGACACTCTTTTTTTGTTTGTTTGTTTATCCTGGACACTCTTTTTTTTAGACTTATTTTTTTATTTTGCAGGGGGAGGAGCAGAAGGAGAGGGAGATCACAAGCAGACTCTATGCTGAGCCATGATCCCTGTGATCACAACCTGAACCAAAATCAAGAGTTGGTCACTTAGCTGAGTGAGCCACCAAGGTGCCCCTACCCATGGACACTCTAACATCTAGTCTATCTCCACCTTATTTAATTAATTTCTATTCATCGTGCTAATCTCAGCTCAAAGTGCATTTCCTAGAAGAAGAATCAAAGATATACAAGACCATCAGGCTCTTTAATTGTTATAAATTCTCTTAAGTGATTGCATTTGTTCACTTTGCAGTTTTTATTTATACTTTCAGTTATTTAAATACTCTATTACTACCTGTCTTTCCTATCAAACTACAAGAACCATATGTGTTTTTGCTTATTATTATATCATCATTAGCATATGCATTGTCACAGTAGTTGCTCAGTTAATACTTGTTGAATAATTGGAAAAACAAACTTAGGAAGGGAAATATCTGTTGTAAATGTGGTATTCATTTATAAAAGAAAAATTATCAACAGCCCATTTTAATTAAAAGTTATATTGTATAAATCTGTTAAATAGGCACATTCATAATGAAACAAACAATATGTACAAAATAAAGTCTTTCAGGGTGCTCTTTCCTTCTGGCCACTTTTATCCCCAGAGCTAAGAGGGGAAAGTTATTCTGGTGTGGCTCATATCAGAGGTTTTTTTTTTTTTTTTTTTTTTTTTTTTTTTACATGGAATTACACTGGTTTATGAAAGGAAAAATGAAACTTTTGTAAAACCCACTTTGAAACACTGAGACTGAAATGAAATTTGATCCATCAAATGTAATAATATTCTAGCAGTTGGTCCTAATTCTTTAAGGGTTTCAAATCAATGAATAACATCAGCCCCTGCTACTACATTACATGGTGTTTAAGATCTGTTGTTTTTTTTGACATAATCTTGTTAGTTTTAGTTCAATGTATACATTATTTTTACCAACAGTATTGAGTTATTTTTTAAACCCAGTATTATTGTTGATGGTATCCAACCTCAGACTATAGAGCAACTTGGTATAATGACAGCATGATATTCATTAAGACTTTATCATAGTTGTGAAAGGCCCTTTCAACTGAGTTGGCTTCATTCATACCCACATTCTTTGGGTGATTAAGAGCACTAAAATTTTTATTTTGTTTATTTTTGTAACAACTTTCTTGTGACATAGTTCACATACCATAAATTCGCTCCTTTAAAATGTATAAGTCAATGGTTTTTAGGAAATCAAAAATTTGCACAATCATCATCACTATCTAATCCCAGAATACTTTCATCACTTCAAAAAGAAACCTCATCCTCATTAGCAGTCAATCCTCATGCATCCTCCCCCGCCCTGTCATTCCCCTTTCCCCCGCTGGCAACCATTTAGTCTACTTTCTGTCTTTATGGATTTGCCCATTCTAGATATTCCATAAAAACTGAATCTTACAATATGTGGCCTTTGGCATCTGGTCACTTATACTTAGCATAACGTTTTCAAGCTTCATCCATATTGTAGCACAGGACAAGACTTTTTTCTTATTCATGACTGAATAAAATGCAGCATGCTTTGTTTATCCATTCATCAGTTGATAGACACTTGAGTTCTTTCTATTTCTGGCTATTATGAATAACATTTCTATGAATATTCATATACAGGTTTTTGTCTGAACATAAATTTTCATTTCTCTTGCGTATATACGTAGAAGTAGAATTACAGGTCATAGGGTAATATTGTTTAACTTTTTTTTTAAATTTATTTATTTTATTATTTATTTGACAGACAGAGATCACAAGTAGGCAGAGAGGCAGGCAGAGAGAGAGGAGGAAGCAGGCTCCCCGCTGAGCAGAGAGCCCGATGCGGGGCTCGATCCCAGGACCCTGGGATCATGACCTGAGCTGAAGGCAGTGGCTTAATCCACTGAGCCACCCAGGCGCCCCGTATTGTTTAACTTTTTAAAGAATTTCTAAATGCCTTCCAAAGTGGCTGTACCATCTTACAATTCCACCTACAATGTATAAGAGTTTCAATTTCTCCACAAGTTGCCAACACTTGTTATTGTACATCTTTTTTTTTACAATAATCATCTTAGTGGGGGATGCCTGGATGGCTCAGTTGGTTAAGCATTTGACTTCATCTCAGGTCACCATCTAAAGGTCCTGGGATTGAGCCCTGCATCAGGCCCTCTGCTTAGCAAGGAGTCTGCTTGGCCCTCTGCCCCTTCCCCTGTTCAGCCACGTGTGTGCGCATTCTCTCGATCTCTCAAATGAGCAAAGAAAATCTAAAAAAAAAAAAAAAAAATCGTCTTAGTGAGCATCAAGTGTTATCCCATGGTTTTGATTTGCATTTTTCTAATAACTAATGATACTGAGCATCTTTTCATGTGCTTATTGGCCATGAGTTTATTTTAGGAGAAATGTCTAAGCAAAATTTTGCCCATTTGTAAATTGGATTGTATGTCTTTTTATTGTTGAATTGTAGGAGTTCTTTAATATTCTAGATACAAATCCCTTACAAGATATTTAATTTAAAATATTTTTCTCTTATCATGTGGATTATATTTTCACTTTATTTAAAAAAAATTTTTATTCTAATTTCTTTTAGTAATGTCTATACCCAACATGGGGCTTGAATCCACAACCCTGAGATCAAGTCACACTCTTTTCTGACTGAGCCAGCCAGGCACCCTTATTTTCACTTTTTTGACCATGTTCTTTAATGGCTTAAGGAAGGGATACAACTTCATTCTTTTGCATTTGGATAAGCACTTGTCCCAGCCCCATTTGTTGAAAAGTTTATTATTTCTCTTATTGAACTGCCTTAGCACCCTTTTAAAAACTCAACTGACCATAAATGTGTGGGTCATTTCTGGACTCCAAGTTATTTTCTATTGGTCTATATCTCCACCCTTATGCCATTAGCATGCTACTTTAATTAGTAAAACTTTATCATAAGTTTTAAGGTCAGCAAGTGTGAGCTCTGTTACTTTGTTCTGTTTTAAGACTGTCAGGTTATTAGGGGTCCCTTGAGATTACATATTCATTTTAGGATCAGCTTTTCATTTTCTACATAAAAGACTGTTAAGATACCAATAGGAGTTGCATTGAATCTATAAATTATTTGGGAGGGTATGGTCTATGTATCAATATTAAGTCTTCTAATCCATGCACATAGGATTTTTTTTTAATTTATTATGCCTTCTTTAATTTTTTTCAGTTTTTTTTTCATTGTATATATCTTGTAGCACTTGGTTAAATTTATTCTTAAGTATTTTATTCTTTTTGGTGCTATTATAAATGGAATTGTTTTCTTAACTTACTTTTGGGATTGTTCATTGCTTATATAGAAATTAAATTTTTTGTGTATTGGTTTATACCTACAACCTTGCTGGAACTTACTTATTACTTCTAATTGTTTCTTCAGTGTGTGTGGATTCCTTAGGATTTTCAATATACCAGTTTATGTCATTTACAAACAGAAGGAGCTTTACTTCTTATTTTCCAACCTAGGTAACTTTTATTTCTTTTTTGCCTAATTTTTCGGTTAGAATCTCAGGGGTGCCTGGGTGGCTCAGTCCGTTAAGCATTTGCCTTTGGCTAAGTTCATGATCCCAGGGTTCTGGGATTGAGCCCCTGCATCAAGCTCCCTACTCAGGGGGAAGCCTGTTTTTCCTTCTCCCACTCCCCTGGCTTGTGTTCCCTCTCTTGCTGTGTCTCTGTCAAAAAATAAAATAAAATCTTAAAAAAAAATTAATATATAATAGAAATGGTGCAAGCATACATACTTGTCCTCTTCTTGATTTTAGAGGAAATCATAGTCTTTCATTAATACGTGTGATGTTATCTATGAGTGATTCATTGATGGCCTTTATTAAGGTGAAGAAGTTCCCTTCTATCTTTGTTCGTTGAATGTTATAACATTAAAATGTGTTGGATTTTATGCAGTGCTGCATCTATTGTATTTGTCCTTTACTAACGTAAAGCATTGCATTGATTTGCTTGATTTCCCTGGGTTAAATCAAAGTTGCATTCTTGGGATAAATTTCCCTTCATCATGGTATACAGTATATTTCATATCTTGTAGTATTTGTTGAGATTTCTTGTGTCTATATGCATAAAGAAAACTGGTTTGTGATTTTCTTTCATTGTGATGCTTTTGGTAATTTTTTTAAATCAGGTTAACAGTCCCATAGAACGACTTGGGAAGTCTTCCTTCTTCTTCTCTCTTTTGGAAGAGTTTATAAAAGACTGATGTTAATTCTTTATGTTTGGTAAAATTTACCAGTGAAAATACCTGGGCCTGCAGTTTTCTTTGTGGGAAGTTTGTTGGTTTTGAAGATTTGTTTATTTGAGAGAGAGAGAGAGCACGCGCATGAATGTGAGTGCACATGAGCGGGGGGTGGGGGTGGAAAGAGGAAAAGGGGGAGGGAAAGAATCTCAAGCAGACTCCACACTGAGTGTGGAACCCCATGGCATTTGATCTCATGACTCGAGACCATGACCTGAGCTGAAATCAAGAGTCCGTTGCTTAATTGTTGCTTAACTGACTGAGCCACCCAGGTACCGCTGTTTGTTTTCATTGGTTGTCTTTTAGTAATTCAATTTCTTTATTTGTTAGATGTTAATTCAGATTTTCTACTTCTTACATTGGTTTAGGAAGTTCTGTTTTTCTAAAAATATGTCCATTTTATCTAGGTTATCTAATACATTGGCACACAATTGTTCTCTCCCTTATAATCCTTTTTATTTTTGAAAGGTTGCTAGTGATTTTTTATTTAATTCTTGATTTTAGTAATTTGAGCCTTGTTTGCTTAGACTAACTAAAGATTTTTCAATTTTATTGATCTCTCCAAAGAACCAAATTTTGGTTTTCTTGATTTTGTCTTTTTTTTTTTTAGTCTCTATTGCACTATTTTCATTCTAATCCTCATTATTTCATTCCTTCTGATTGCTTCAAGTTTAATTTGCTCTTCTTTTTCTAATTTTATAAAGTGGAACATTAGGTTATTGATTTGAAGGCTATGAAGTCCCTCTAATCACTGCTTTAGGTGAATCTCATATATTTTGGTATATTGTGTTTGTTTCTATTCTTCTTAAAGCATTTTCTAGTTTTCTTCTCATTTATTTTTTGACTCATTAATTATTTAAGAATTGTTTTAAAAAATTCTACCATATGGATGTGAATTTCCCAAATTCCTCTTTGACAATCAAATTTCAATTTTAAAACTTTAATTTCTAATTTTATTTCATTTCAATTTTGAAAATTTAAATTCCATTGTTTTCCATTTTATGAAGCCAGTATTACTCTGATACCAAAGCCAGGTAAAGATACCACAAAAAACAGAGAACTTCAGGCCAAGATCTCTGATGAACACACACACAAAAATCATCAAGAAAATACTAACAAACTGAATCCAAAAATACATTTTAAAAAATCATTCACCAGGATTAAGTAGGAATTAGCCCTGGGATGCTAGAATGGTTCAATATGTGCAAATCAAACAAAGTGATACACGGCATCAAAAGGAGAAAGGATAAAAACCATACAATCATTTCAATAGATGAAGAAAAAGCACTTGACAAAGTATGACATCTAATCATAATAAAAACACTCAACAAAATAGGTTTAGAGGGAACACACCTCAACGTAATAAAGGCCCATCTACAAAAATCACACAGCAAACATTATCCTCAATGGGGAAAATCTGAGAGCCTTCCCAGGAAAAAGATAAGGATGTCCATCTCACCACTTCTATTCAACATAGTACTGTTAGTCCTAGCCACAGCCATGAGACAACAAAAAGAAATAAAAGGTATATAAATTGGTAAGGAAGATATAAAATTTTTACTATTTGCAGATGACATGATACTATATATAGAAAACCCACAAGACTTCATCAAAAAACTGTTAGAACTAATAAAGGAATTCAGTAAAGTCTCAGAATACAAAATCAATGTATAGAAATCTGTTACATTTATCACACTAATAATGAAGTAGGAGAAAGAGAAATTAAGAAAACAGTCCTATTTACAATTGCACCAAAAAATAATAAAATACCTAGGAAAAAACTTAACCAAACAGGTGAAGGATCTATGCTCAGAAAACTATAAAACACTGATGAAAGAAATTGAAGGTGACACAAAGAACTAGAAAGACATTCTATGCTCATGGATCAGAAATACAAATATTGTTAAAATGTCTACAGTACACAAAGCAATGTACACATTTAATGCAATCCTTGTGAAAATATCAACATTTTTCACAGAACTAGAACAATCAATCCTAAAATTTGTATAGAGCCACAGAAAACCCAGAATAATCAAAGCAATCTCCCAAAGAAAAACAATACGGACTTCCAGATTTCAAGTTATATTACAAAGCTGTAGTAATCAATATAGTATGGTACTGGCACAAAAATAAATAGGTAGATAAGTGGAACAGAATGGAAAACCCAGAAATAAACCCACAGTTTTATGGTCAATTAATCTTTGACAAAGAAGGAAGAATATACAATGAGAAAAAGACTGTTTCTTTGATGAATGGTGTTAGGAAAACTGGACAGCTACTTGCAAAAGAATGAAACTGGAACACATTTTCACACTACATACAAAAATTAACTCAAGACAAATTAAAGAACCAAATGTGAGATCTGAAACCAAAAACATCCTAAACAGAGCACAGGCAATAATTTCTCTGACATCAGCTGTAGCAACACTTTTTAAATTTGTTTATAAAGAAGATTAATTCAAGGCAACCACATATATTCTACCTATCTTCTCCATAAACAGAAGGAAAAATAACAACAACAACAACAAAAACCCTCACTTAACTCCAAGAAATCAATGATTTCAGAATGGTCCCCCCAAATAGTGAACAGTTCAATGGAAATTCCTTTTTGAAAATTTCAACTAAGTATGTAGAAGTAAATAGTTGTATTCAAATAAAAAATATTCATTTCAGAATCAAGTTTTTGGACATCTTTAGAGGTAACATAGAATAAAGTTGTCCTCCTTTTACCTAAGTAGATAGGTATGAGATACTTCATGTGGCTTTATCTGTTAAAGGGTAAGATTTTTTTTTTTTTTAATTTCTTGAAGTTGTTCTTATGGTCACCATTTACCATTAACATAGATTTAATACTTTACAAAGTTACAGAGTATTTAAGCAGTCTCCTATAATGAATATAAAGTTATAAATGTAAGGTAATAGGGTATTTCATAAGTGCTTAATCATGGCTTTTTTAATGAATCAAGTTGAATTTAAAGGATATTCATGTGTGTTATAAGTGATTAAATATTTTTACCTCCAATGATCATTTATATTTTTTCCTTTAAAAAAATGTTCACTCATCTCATTTATATCAGTAAATATTCATAGCTGAATTTTTTGTGTTTAGTTTGATTCAGGTTTTTTCAATTATAATAAAGTAAAAATTGATTACCTAATAATATAGAAAATATATATAATTAACAATTTTCTGTTATTAAAAACATAACTTCTCTCTCTTTATATATTATTTACCTTAATTGATTTACTTTTATTTCAACTGTATTTCACTTGATTTTACAAAAAAAGCTTCTCCAAAATGTATCACACTGTACTTTGTAAGTGGCAATAAGTGGTGACACTTCATTTAGATCATTTAGGAAAATGACCTACGGACTATATTTTTGGTAGTTTACAATGTAGTAATTCCTTGATTGATTACACATTCCACAGACATATTAAATGACTTGCTTACAACATTTTCTTAAGGCTTTTAGAGACATAAGCAAAAATAAGTCTGAATTCATAACTCATGAGACATGCATATAAAAATGAATGAATTAAATTAAATACATGAGACCCAGGCATCTGGGTGGCTCAGTTGGTTAAGCAATTGCCTTCGGCATACTGGGATCGAGTCCCGCATCGGGATCCCAGCTCTGTGGGGGGGTCTGCTTCTCCCTCTGACCTTCCCCCCTCTCATGCTCTCTCTCACTGTCCCTCTCTCAAATAAATAAATAAAAATCTTTAAAAAAACCCCAAAAACAAAATGAAAAATAAATACATGAGACCTAAATTTAAATTCAACGGCCTAGACAGTAAACTATAGCTGATAAATAACAATGCCTTCACTAAGGTTTTTAAGCCTTTGGTCACAAAAATAAAAATTTTCTTCTCTCTTTGAGAAAGAACCCAAACATCCATAGTAAGTCATATCCATGGTATGTGGTGACCACATCAAAATTTTAGTGAAGGTGAATTCTGATACTGTATTAAATATTGGGTAAATTTCAGCCCTCATACTAGCTATGACCATTGCATTGATTTATCACATACTGTTCTCATAATAGTATACAGCTCAGCACCTAGTTTGTCTTTTTCACTGCTGTTCCACTTTGGTATTAAGACTTAAGAGCCCCCTTATTTCCCCTTTATAAAACTCTTAAATCTTCCTTTTTCATTATTCTTTAGCACTTTGAAGTTTGTTAACAGATTTTGCCTCTTACTAGTTCCTTTTCCTAGGCTCTCTTCAGCATTTATTCACTGTAGACCACATTTACTAATGCTTGCTTAACCCTGGTTCTCGGAGTGCTCAAGATCTTTCCATTTTGATTATACTATCTCTCAAGTTCCTCATCACTGAAGGTAATTCCTCTTGAAGCTTGTTACTCTTCCAGTGCACCAACAAAAAGGAGAAAATACTTTTCTCTTAAAAGAAAACTTGTTTCTCAGTAGTCTGTTAAATGTCACACTGAACATTATAATTCTTTTGGAGACATATTTCCGAACTAACCATACTTTGTCTAAAAAGAGAATGTTTGTATTAGTAAGATTTCAACCACTGTCATTTATTATTTCAGAGGCCAAGCAAACTGAACAAAAGGGAACTTACACTGTTTAAAATACTATACACAGATAGTATAATATTATGCTTGAAATATTATGCTATCTTATTTCTTTAAGAAAATGTACTTTAATTGAATCCCACAAACAAGAGGCAGGCAAAATTTTTCTGTCAAATTCTAAATAATACAAACTTCAGGTTTTGCTATCCATATGATCTCTTCTACAACTGGAAAATTGTTATTTTAACAGTGATGGACAATACATAAATGAATGGACAGGGTTATGTTCCAAGACTTTATTTATGAACACAAAGATTTCAAAATCATCATTTTTAAATTTTAAAATATCATCCTTCTTTTGAAATTATAAAGCCATTTAAAAATACAAAAACCATAGTTAGCTCATGGGCCGTAATAAAATAGCAGGCCACATTTAATCTATGGGCCACAGTTTACTGACCCTGTTGTAAACTGTTGTATTGAATTTTATTTCCTTAGTAGCCTTTAATTTACACTATACAGAATACTAATTAGAGAAAAGCAACACATTTATGATCCAGTATGAAGAAGAAATCTTTTACCAAATTTTTCAAAAGTCTCATTTTAAAAATTAAGGTATATTGCATTTCTCTGGGTAGTGAAAAAAAAGGTCAGGTTTCAGCTATTATGAAAATCAGACAGTAAATTTCATCGTGTTCTAAAGTTTTTAGTTCATCTAAGAATGATTGGGGGATAGATGAGACTGGGCTTTGTTTGACTTGCTGACTGGTGTATGCTGTGAAGTTTCTGAACACATTCATTTTCAGAACATATACCATTGATATGTTACAACTGTCATGAGTTCTAAGCATAAAATTCTTGAGTAAAATTATGATTTTGACATTGAAAAACATTTTCCTATGGGAAAACAGGTATGGAAGACCAAATGTCGAAAAGTAATTACTTTTTTAAACCTCCCCCAAGTAAATCAATAACATCAACTACAACAACAACAAATACTGACGTTATTTATATCTCATAATTGAGCAATTATGGATATAGAGCTATTAATTTTCATATGAAATTTATTATTCCTTGGGAACTTTCTAGGATTTTCCCAATCTCTAGTTGTAACCAGATGTTTATAGAATTTCTGCTGCTGCAGACAGAACACAAATTAGAAAATGTTTTTTGTTTACTCATATATACAAATGTTTAGGGAATTTCTGACTGAGGGACTGGTGATATCTGATTCCTAAAGCCCATGTTTGCCAAGCCTTATCTTTATATAAGATTTCAGACCTCATTAGATCAATCCCTGGTGAGGTTTTTTTGTTTTGTTTTGTTTTGTTTTAGCAATCCCTCTTCCGTTCCCTTTCTAAACTTACCATTTCCTTCTCTCTTTCTAGTATTTTGCAACAAGAGTGACCCACAATTTGTATTAAAGCCAAAATTTTCAGTTACCTTGGAGCTAAAAGAAGTGAATTTGTCTAAATTCAACTTATGAATACAGAAAACTCATGATTGATATATTTCAGGTCAGGAATTATATGGAATTTTTTAAATTGAATTTTTGAGCTGTTTCAACCCTAAGATTTTTTTAAAATATATTTTTTAAAAGATTTTTATTCATTCATTTGACAGAGATCACAAGTAGGCAGACAGGCAGGCAGAGAGAGAGGAGGAAACAGGCTCCCTGCCGAGCAGAGAGCCCGATGTGGGGCTCGATGTGGGGCTCGATCCCAGGACCCTGAGATCATGACCTGAGCCAAAGGCAGAGGCTTAACCCACTGAACCACCCAGGTGCCCCAACCCTAAGATTTTGTAAATGAGGCAGCCAAGGCCCAGTTTCATCAATGGCTTTTTCTGGAATTCAGACACCAAATACAAAGAACTGATATCAAGACTCCATGAGGGCTGCCTGGAGGGCTCAGTCATTAAGGGTCTGCCTTTGGCTCAGGTCATGATCCCAGGGTCCTGGGATCCAGCCCT
Organism: Mustela nigripes; assembly: GCF_022355385.1. NCBI lineage: Eukaryota > Metazoa > Chordata > Mammalia > Carnivora > Mustelidae > Mustela > Mustela nigripes. Next base: position 83,341,705 of record NC_081560.1, on the reverse strand, counting down.
GCATCAGGCTCCCTGCTTGGTGGGAAGCCTTCTTCTCCCTCTCCCACTCCTCCTGCTTGTGTTCCCTCCCTTGCTGTGTCTCTCTTTGTCAAATAAATAAATAAAATCTTAAAAAAAAAAAAAAAAAAAAAGACCCCATGAAAAAGGAGAATAGCTCATCCCTGAAGAAGATTAGCTCTGTGAAACAAAGTCACTAGGTTCAAAACAACTAGCATTAATATCCTGAGGCATGATATGCCTGTTCAGGACACTGAAGAGGTCCAGAGTATGAAAAAAGGCTACAGACAGAAATATGTTAGTTATGCACTGTGGCCACTCCAACCACTCTCCTTTTCTCTGCCATACATTATGCCCTGAGAGGTTGACCTCTATAAATGACATCACCTGGATCCCATGTCTGACAACTTCAAATAGATCAAGCTAATGGGAGGCACAAGAGATCAGAGTGAATGGTTAAAAAGGATAGAGTAGGTATTCACCAGAGTCCTCCCAGCCAGGAAGAAGTTTGGCAGCAAGTGTGTTCTACCTATAGCCACAAATCCTCTCCAGCATTCCCTCTACCGTGACCATCTTCTCTCTGTTTCTTGCCATGGACCGTCAAGTCTCTTGTATAAGATTTTTTTTTTTCTATTACTACTACCTCATGTCTTATCACCATCCTGAGTCCAGAGCCATAACCCTGTCTACAACTTTACAAGGGGTACCTTCATTTAAGTTTATTTAACTTTAGGAATAGATCATTCCAGGTAACTCATCTGCTTCTTCTCAAGTTTTGAATAAACAAAGAGCAAGTACTGAGATGTGTCAGTGTTAAATGTTTTTAGGTATCTAAAGTCATCAAGACTGTCTTATTATCCAATGCTCATATAATCCATGCTTCCTTGAACAAAAAGATGAATTATTATTTACATAATTCATCAAAATCTTTTTTTCCTCTAGAAACCTTAAATAAATAAAGTAACTTAACTGCATCCATGCATCAATTCAGTTCCTTCTTTTTTGAGTCCCAAGCTTATTCCACTGCCAATCAGAATTATTTTAGAGTTCCCTGACACCAGAGACTCAGGATGACCCAAAAATATGGAAAATCCAACCCAATTCTCTAAAGGAGACTTATAATTAAGAGTAAAATCTTTCTGTGAATTTTATGAAAAGATTATTGATTATCTTTCCAACAGGACTCTCAAATAGCAAACTTTTTTTACCCTTGACAGTCACTAACTGAAAGGCCTAAAACCGTAAAGTAATCTAAAAGATAAGAGAGGGAGTTGAAAAATAAGCATTGTTTTAAGTATACTTATTATTATTACTCCTATTATTAGCTAACCCTCACTGGAGATTACCATGTGTCAGGAGATATTTTATATATATAAGCTTAGTGAATCTTCACAGCCACCCTATATGGAATTTTCAGTCATCCTTATTATATAGAGAAGGAGGTTGAAGCACAGAGATATCAAGTAACTTGTCCAAAGTCACAATCTAGTATAAAAGGGAAGCTGGCATATTTATGTCTCTGTTGTTTTCTAGTGATAAACAGAAAATACTCACTGAAATTTGTATAACTTAAAATCTATGTCAGAGTCAGCATTGTTTCTTTTTACTGATTCTGAAACCAAGAGAGCTGATGTTACAATGAGGGCTCTGTAATAGCACGATGGGTCAAGATGAAGATTTGTGTTGAAAAACCACATAAATTGACAGATTTAGGACAACCGAGACAGAAGCAGAAAGTGAGTAATAGTCAGAGGCCCAAAGAGGCAGCAGGTAATCAGCATCGAAGAAGTCTGATAGTCCATAGAAGGATCCCCATCCCATGACCCTGAGAGGGGACACTAGGGTTCCAAAACAGGCTCCCACCCATGAGACAGAAATCCAGTTTCAAGAGAACTAGATCAAGGCCTGTAGCAAAGCCATGGAGAGCTGTATTAAAGCTCTGCTTAAAGGGCTGTTCTAACGGCAGAGGGAATTATTGCATATGGAAGCTAGTCGTACCAGTAGTCACTTAGTAAAAAATGCCCAATTATTATCTAGTTATAGGCATGAATGGAATACATACTGTGATATATTATGTTTTCTAGGCTCTTGGGCATCTCTAATATGCAAAAATGTTATATGTACACTTTACGAAATTTCCATTAAAAAAGCATCCTTTATGCTTTTATTTCCTTCCTTCTTCCCCTTGCTGGCTGGAATGGTGGAATATGGCTGTAATACTTGGAGCTTAAGCAGCTTCCTTGCACCAAGAGTTAAAAGAAGTATGCTGAGAGGATGGAGCTGTACAAGGAACCAGTGTCCCTGACAACTAACTTGGTGGTGAACCTACCAGCCCTAAATGGCTTCTCTTACATGAAAGAGAACTGTTTTGTTATTATTTTGCCTTTCCCATTATTTGTAGTTTAAATTAATTCTAACTGTCAGATTGCACAAAGCACCTAATACATTTATACTGCCTGTAATTAGCCACGTTAATGTCAGCTTTTATTATTTTTGATGTTGTTAGGACTGAGGTAAAAGAATTAATAAAAGTTCAGTTTCGGGAGTGCCTGGGTGGCTCAGTGGTTTAAGCCTCTGCCTTAGGCTCAGTTCATGATCAAGCCGCATCAGGCTCTGGTCCTAGGATCGAGTCCCACATCAGGCTCTCTGCTCAGCAGGGAGCCTGCTTCTCTCTTCCTCTCTCTGCCTGCCTCTCTGCCTACTTGTGATCTCTGTCTGTTAAATAAATAAATGAAACCTTAAAAAGAAAAAAAGAAAAGAAGTTCAGTTTTGGCAGCAGGGTATGTGGGTGAGAGCAGGATGAGAAAAAACTTCAGAATGCGGAGAAATTCATCAAGCTACTTAAATAGACTGTAACTTGGGTCTATAACGTTAATCTCCATTACTCCATAAGTTTCTAAAATTAATCTTTTTATATTGTTCCGAATGTTGTCAAGGTGGCCACAGCCCAGTAAGAGAATACCAGGATAGTATATTTGGTATCCACCATAATCAAGATTTGTCAAACATCTATCTGAAAGCCAGAGACTTATCTGTGTTTGAGACCATGGATAAATGGACATACAGACTTAGTATGAGCCCAGGAGAGGGAAAGGAAGGAAGAACTATTCTCCCTTTATAGATTTGTGCAATGTTGTGGGGAAAAAACAACAACAAGTGGTGCTTAAAGCTGCTGGCTTCCAAATAATCATTTGCTTATTTTCCCATTTCATTAAGGAACTTAAGAGTGCATATAAAAAAAGTTTATTTCTCTAAGTCTCCAGAAGGTACATCAGCATGCCAGATATGTCTGTGAAGGAAGAATAGTTAGACAAAAATAATCTGAACATTAAATACATTTCAATGCTAGTTTTCCCTTTAGTTTTTTCAGTCATTTAAAAAATAAAAACTTGTGCCATTTTGTGGAAAATGGTTTTAAAAATATACGTTTCAGGCAGTATTTAAGTTTAATTTTAGGATGAAAGCAAAATAATATGCTTTTATATGTTATCCAAAAGAATAATAAAATTGAGTATAATATATAGTCTAGGGTAAAAAAGGAAAAAAAAAAAAACCCACAAGAAAATGGAAAAAAAAATCTGCCAGAGGGCATTCTTAGAATTATCTGTAAGATTGTACATTTATCTTTAGAGAAAATATCATCAAATTCCACTGCAGTTCAACATTTTCAGTAATTTTAAAATCCTTTATCAAGAAGTAATAAATGGAAGGAAATAATAAAGATCAGAGTGGAAATAAATGGAGCAGAGACTAAAAACACAATAGAAAATGTCAATGAAACCAAGATCTGAATCTTTGAAAAGATAAACAAAATTGACAAAACTTTAGCTAGACTCACCATGAAAAAAAGAGAGAAAACTAAAAAAAAAAAAAAAAAAAAAAAAAAAATCAGAATTGAAATACCAAAGAAATACAAAGGAAAATACAAAAGATCATTCAGTAAAGTGGAAGGCATAAAATAAAGATATGAAAATATGTTGCATTTTTTACATTAACAGTGAGTTTCAGAAAGAGAAATTAACAAAATAATTTCATTTACAATGTCATAAAATAATAAAATAGTAATAAATTTAACCAACAAGGTGAAAGACCTGCACACTGCAACTGTGCAAAACTGATGAAAAACTGAAGACAAATAAATGGAAAGATATCCCATGCTTATGGAGTGGAAGAATTAATGAAGTAAAATGTCTGTGATACCCAAAGCAATGTACAGATTCAATGCAATCCCTGTCAAAATTCTAATGGTACTTTTCATAGATGGGAACAAACCATCCCAAAATTTTTATGGAACCACAAAAGATCCTGAATAGCCAAAACAATCTTCAGAAAGAAAAGCAACATTGGAAGCAGCATGCTAACTGATTTCAAACTATATTACAAAGCTACAGTAATGAATCAGTATGGTATTGGCATAAAAACTGACATATTGTGTGCCTGGGTAACTCAGTGGGTTGAGCATCTGCCTTCAGCTCTGGGTCATGATCCCAGGGTCCTGGGATCAAGTCCCGCAAAGGGCTCCCTGATCAGCTGGAAGCCTGCTTCTCTCTCTCCCTCTGCCTGCTGCTCTGCCAACTTCTGATCTCTCTCCTTTTCTAATATGGATAAATAGTCTTAAAAAAAAAAAAACACATAGATCAATGGAACAAAATAGAGAGACCAGATATAAACCCAAGCATATATGGTGAATTAATTTATGGCAAAAGAGGCAAGAATATACAATGGAGGAAAGGATGATCTCTTTATTAAATGGTGGTAGGAAACCTGGACAGCCATATGAAACAAAAGAAAAAATGAAACTAGACCTCTATCTTATACTGTATACAAAAATTAACTCAAAATGGATTAAAGATTTACATGTAAAACTATAAAATTCCTAGAAGAAAATATAGGGAGTAAGCTTCCTAACATTGGTCTGGGCAATGAGTTTTTGGATTTGAAATCAAAAGGAAATGCAACGAAAGAAAAAATAAGGAAGTAGCACTATGTCAAACAAAAAGCTTCTGCTCATTAAAGAAAACTATCAGCAAAATCAAAGGGCAACCTATAGAATGGGAGAAAATATTTGCAAACCACATATAAGATAGCGGGTTAATATCCATAATAAATAAGGAATTCATCCAACCCAGAAGCAAAACTGAAATTACATAAGATAAATCAAAACAAACAAATAAATAAATACCTAAATAACCCAGTTAAAAAACAGGCAAAGGATCTAAATAGACATTTTCCAAAGACAAAGACATACAAATGGCCAACAGGTATATAAAAAGATGTTCAACATCAACATCAGGGAAATGCAAATCAAAACCACAATGAGAAAAACTATCTCAGATCTGTTAGGATGACTATTATCCAGGAAGTCTTCAGGGTGCCTGAGTGGCTCAGATGGTTGTGTGTCTGCCTTTGGCTCAGGTCATGACCCCGGGGGGCCTGGGATCGAGCCCCGCATCAGACTCTCTGCTCAGCAGGGAGCCTGCTTCCCCCTCTCTCTCTGCCTGCCTCTCTGCCTACTTGTGATCTCTGTTTGTCAAATAAATAAATAAATAAATAAATAAATAAAACCTTTAAAAAAAAAAAAAAGTCCTCATTTGCAACAACATGGATGAACCCTTCATTACACTAAGTGAAATAACTCAAATAGAGAAAGACATATCACTCATATGGGGAATCTTATATTAAACTCATAGACACAAAGGAGAAAAGTAGTTGTCAGGGCCTGGAGTGGGGGAAATACAAAGAAGTTGGTAAAATGTTATAAACTTTCAGTTTCAAGATGAATAAAGTCTGATGATAAAATGTAAAATGTGGTGAGTATAACTGGTAGCACTCTTATATGATATAAATTTGCTGAGACTAGAACTTAAATGTTCTCACCAAAGGGGGAAAAGATAACTATATGAGGAGAGACATGGGTTCATTATAACTTAATCTTTTCACATTGTATATCAAATCACCATCTGTTTACCTTAAATATATTATAATTTTATTTGTCAAGAATATCTCAATAAAGCTGAAGGAATGTGTAGCTTAGCCAAAAAAGTACAAAAGCTGTAGTAAAAAAAATCTATAAAATATTATAGCACTACAGTTGAATTAAATGGATAGATATATCAAGAACAATCTTTAAATTTGTATGTTCTATTGTTTTTGCTTCTCTTGTTGAAACCTGACTGATATAGAGAAAAATTTATTTTTTTAAAATTCAGAGAATACATACCAGCCCAGAAAATTAAGCCAATTTAAAATACTAATTAACCTATCATTTAAAGATAAAAATCCCAATTTTTGGAGGCACCTGTCCACCTAAGAACTTTTTTTTTTTTTTACCTCTGTCTTCATAGCCACACTGATCTTTACATATTGACCTCTCATTCCTACATCATGCCTCAATCAGGGTTTTCTTTCCACTATCCTGCACTAGGCCCTGGGGTGCACAGGTGAGTAAAGCATGGTGCTGACTGTACAGAAGCCACAGACCAGGGCAAGCAAACAGAAATTGTACACAGCCACAGACTGATGCAGGCAAACAGAAATTGTATGCAGCCACAGACTGCTGCAAGCAAACAGAAATTGAAACAGGTAAATTTTAATTCAGCCTAGTGGCAGGAAAGAAATTATTTTAAAAGGGTCATAGAAGAACACAGAAACCACTGGGGGAGTCAGGGAAGCTTCACAGAGAATCCTCTCTTGTATCTTTGATGAGGTTCATGGCTCTCTCCAGAAACAGTATTAATTCTCAGCCCTGCAAGCCACACTGTCTGGTGCCTACCAAAGCTCCTCGGCGTCTTCGGTAAGCTCAACTAAACATCCTAAGTTTTATCCTATGCCATTAAATCCTGATGCTTGTCCTTTTAAATCCTTGGAGGACTTTCATTCATGGACAAACTTCTTTATGCAAATACTACTCTTTGGAAAATTCTCTTCATGCTTGTTGGAAAATAAACAATGTGTTCTGCTCTCCACTGATTCTTGCATGTCAAGTATCAAACATGGGTGGCAGATTTCTGATTTTACAAATGGTTCTTAACAAATAGCATGCGCTTTAGCGGCAGTTATGTGAGTTTCATATTCATCACACATCTCCAAAATACTTCACTGCTGAGTAAAACACTCTGAGGTATAGTACATGAAAAGCACTATATAATCCCCAGCAGAGTGCAGAATGAACAATCTCTTATTTAAAGATTAATGATTCTCTTAGCTGCACAACTGACTTATGGAACTGTCTATTTTTTAAGCATGGTGCTATGAATGAGATGCTTATATTTAAGAGACAGAAAAGGTTAAGCTTCCAGGTTCCTGCTCAGTAGCTATTTACTTGTATTGTGTAGGGCTTGAAACATGAATTCTAATGAGAACAAACTCACATCTGCTCAAATCTCAACTATCTGAATGTGGCTTATCCACTCTGCTAAGTACCTATAGATGCCTAAATTTAAACTAGTTTCTTTCTGCCATTCTACATGCTTCTCAAGCTACCTCTGTCCTACCACCACCTGTTGTATTTTTAAAAGTTTTAATGTTAGTATAAGCAAAAGATTAATTATAACATAAAGAAAATGAACGACCCGCAGATCCCCTTACCCAAGAATTCAACACTGTCACAGGATGCAAACAGCAAGAGGTTCTTTATTGTTACGCAGGCGCCTGCGGGTGGTCAGCGCGCGCCTGCGGGTGGTCAGCGCGCGCCTGCAGGTGGTCAGCAGCTCCTGCTAGCTGAGCACACCTGGCTGGGGTGGTGCAGGATTTTTATAGACAGGTACATACAAGTCCCGGATGGGACGGGGCCGATTGGCTGACAATTTGAACATTTGAAAAAAGGCATACTTGGTGTTAGCGGATTGGCTTTGGAAGACCCCCTCGCGGGAAGAGAAAGGCGGGAAGGGGAAACAAAGAGGGTAAGTTTGACCTTATTACTCAGCAGAAAGACATCCTGCCTACCTGACTATGCAGCCCCCTGTCTACGTGACCTACGTGACCATGCAGCCCCCTTGCCTATGTGACCATGTCTCGGCTATTAGGAGAAGGTATCTTGTTGAAACAGGAGACAAGTGTCATGCCCTAAAAGCCAAACAGTTACAGAAAGGCAAAAGAGCAGTTACATTGAATTCAACCCTGGGGGAAGGGTCTTTTCACTGCAAGGGGAGGAGGGGTACTCTTACACAACAAAAGAGCAGTTAATTATTTAAAGGGGGGGGGTCTTTCAAAAACTCATACATAAGTCATCAAATCCAACTGAATTGTTTTTTGGACTGTGACATTTGCCTCCATTGTACTGGACTGTTGAAATGTAACTGCATCTCTGACTCCGATTCTTCTCTTCAAAACAGTGCAGAGGTGACTGGGGGGGGCTCAGTGGGTTGAGCCTCTGCCTTTGGTTCAGGTCATGATCTCAGGGTCCTGGGATCGAGCCCCACATCGGGCTCTCTGCTCAGCAGGGAGCCTGCCTCTCCCCCAACCCCCACCTCTCTGCCTGCCTCTCTGCCTACTTGTGATCTCTCTCTCTCTCTGTGTCAAATAAATAAATAGAATCTTTAAAAACACACACACACAAAATGCAAAGTTCACCTGTTGGTTCAACATTAGACACTTGTATTAAGCAGACTTTAAGAATCACAAGTGGCTCAAATATATGTATCAGTCAATATTTAACTCAAAATAAGTCTTATATATAACTCACACAAAAAGTTTACACAGAAAAAAACCCTGCAAACCCCAGAAATTTGGCACTATGACAAGAACAATTCCTGGTAAAAAAACAAAACAATTAAAAAACAGAGTGAGTAATTTAATTATAAAATTATTTAGTTCTAATTTAAAACCATTTTTGATAAAAAATTAGGAATTATAAACAGAAACAAACTACTGATAGGTGCAGCAACCATGAATCTTAAATGTGTAACGCTAAGTGAAAGAAACTACACTTGAAAAGTTACATACTATATTATATTCATATGACATTCTGGAATGGGAAGAATTATAAAGATAAAGAACATATCACTGGTGACCAAGAGTTAGGGCTTGGGGCAAAAATTAATTGCAAAGGAGAAATATGAGGTATTTTTTGTCCAGGGGAGGGTGATGTAATGGTTCTGCATCATGAATGTGACGGTGGTTACAATACTCTATGCATTAGTCATATTTATATAACTTTACACCAAAAAGAGTATATTTATGTAAATTTAAAAACAAGTTTTAAAGGGTTAGGAATTTAATCATAAAGGAAAACATTGCCACAGAAAAAGAAATGTCAACTCAATCGAATCATGTTGAATAGAAACAATTAGTATTATGAATATTACAAACAGTAATAATTGCAATAGTCTCTGAAACTATTCCAAACTATGTTAAATGCAGATGTGGGCACAGTGAGAAGATTACTTTTACACAGGGACAATGTAAAGTAATTGTCTCAACCAGGAGTAAATAAACAGGTCCTAAATAAATTCAAGTGTTTTGGTTTTTTTTTTTTAAGATTTTATTTATTTATTTGACAGAGGGAGAGAGAGCACAAATAGGTAAGAGAGCAGGTAGAGGGAGAGGGAGAAGCAGGCTCTCCACTGAGTAGGGAGCCCAGGACCCTGGGACCACGATCAGAGTCGAAGGTAGCTGCTTAACGGACTGAGCCACCCAGGTGCCCAAATTCAAGTGTTCTTTAAGCATTTAAGAAATACTACTGTTTTTGCTTAATGCAGTTTCTACCCTTTATCTGTTGATTCTACATCATCTCTGATCTCATTCTTACTAATTTCATAGTCTTTCCTTCTACCTAAGAGTGAATGGATACATCTTCCACCACATTTGAAAATTTAGTTCCCAAGTTTTATGCCTCTATACCAGGATTTCTTAGAGTGTGACCAGAGTCACTGAGTAATGGTTCGCCGAAGATATCCATACCCTGGTCCATGGAATTTGTGAACATGTTCTATTATATTGTAAAAAGATTTTGACGATGTAGTTAAGGTTACAGATCTTAAAATAAGGAGATTATCCAGGTGGGTAAAATCTAATCATATGAAAATAAGAGCTTTTATCAGGTAGGGGCCAGAGAGTTGAGGCAGAAGGTGAGGTCAAAGTGGTAAGAAGCATGAGAAGGACTCAGACTTCCACTGTTGCCATTGAAGAGGGAGGAAATGAGCCAGGAAATGAAGGAGACTTCTAGACTCTGAGAATAATCCCCAGCTGAGAGCCAGCAAGGAAAGAGGCAGTTGGTTCTAGAGACACATGGAAATAAGTTCTGCAAACAACTTAAATGAGCCTGAAGTGTACTCCGCCTCCCCATCCCCCTACCTCCCCACCAATAAGATTCCGGGCAGGAGACAATTTGATCTCACTCTTGTGATAACCTATATGAGGAGTCAGATCTCTGATCTACAAACTATTAGACAATAAATTTGTGTTCTTGCAAACTGCTGAATTCATGGTAATTTGTTAAAGGAACAATAGAAAAGTAATATTCTCCCTGAATCATACTCCTTAAGGGTGATTCTTGGAAATTCAAATGGAAATTCTTATGAATACTCTGTTTGATAATCCCTTCTCTAAATCTTGCTTCTGCAATGTATTTCTTATCAATAAATTAGACCCAAACCATCATGCAATTGACCAACCCTAGTCTTTGATTGCTTTAAACTGAGTATCCGCTTAACACTTACATAATTAAACTGGAGAGTACTAATTTGTATTACTTATTATATCCTACTATGACAATATCTTGTGATAAGTTATATTTGTAGCATATATTTGTAGTGTATATAACCAGAGATGATAATTCTCTGGATTAAACGAGATAAAAATTGTGTTTTCTTCTTCTTCCGAGAATTATTATAATTTAAGCTACAGAATTTTTTTTAAAAGATTTTATTTATTTATTTGACAGAGAGGGAGAGATCACAAGTAGACAGAGAGGCAGGCAGAGGGGGAAGCAGGCTTTCTGCAGAGCAGAGAGTCCGATGCAGGGCTCCATCCCAGGACCCTGAGATCATGACCTGAGCCGAAGGCAGAGGCTTAACCAGCTGAGCCACTCAAGCACCCCCAGAATTTTTTGAAGTTTACCATCTTTATTTAAAGATTTTTATTTTATTATTTTATTTATTTATTTTTAAGATTTTATTTATTCATTCAACAGAGAGAGAGAGCGCGTGTAAGAGAGGGAACACAAGCAGGGGGAGTGAGAGAGGGAGAAACAGGCTTCCTGCTGAGCAGGAAGCCCAGTGTGGGGCTTGATCCTAGGACCCCGGGACCACGACCCGAGCTGAAGGCAGATGCCCAAAGACTGAGCCACCCTGGTCTAAGAATTTTATGGGAAAAAAAATGAAACCAAAATAAAACCCAACATGACTAAGAAATTTCAAAGAAACTGAGCAAGTCTCAAGGTCAGAGAATGATCAAGGGAGGATCTCGATGACTCCCAAGAAATAATGTGGGTGAGACTGGTGATTCTTGGTGATTCTATCAAAGTCCAGAGGCTGCTCTTCATCCTTGTAAAATTAAAGCTTAATTTTGTCAGTACATGGAAAGTTCCTTTTCTCTCTTACCCTATAAATCCCACAGAGACTGGTGTAGAAAACCAGATGTTAATGGATAATGGATTATTTTACATGGTATTTAAGACAACCAGACATTCCATGGTCTTGATTAGCTGATAAGCTACACTACACAAGGCAACTTTTCGGTGAGCTTAAACTCAAAACAAGAAGATTTCAGTATATCACTAAAACATAGAATGATGTTAGGCTTTAATAAGCTGATGTATCCTTTTCTACAACAAAGATGTTTATCTGGAGGAAATGCCTAGTTGTGTAATTTCTAGGTTTGCTATTTTAATTTCCTTTTCCATTCTCAATTATTACTAATACATCCTTTCAGTATATATGTTAATACTTCCAGTCAAATCTTCCTGATGGCCATGTTATTTACTTTATTCATTTTGTCTAGATTTTACCATTTAACTTTGAGTAAATGATTCCATGTACAATTTTATGGGGAAAGTGACCTCACTATGTAAATACTGTGTATTCTCTACTATATTATTTAAAAATTAAAAATAAAAACAAGGAATTCAAACTGAGAAATTATTTGATTTATAATTAATATTAAAATAGGATCCATCAGAAAATCAATAGTCTTTTTGTTGTTGTAGTCTTGATTAAGAATATCTAAGTCTTACTATTTTAGACTGATGATTTGAGTTTTACTCATTCTAACTTTATTTTGACTTACCCAAATGTGTTCTCTTGGCTAGTTATATTTCTGCCACTTCTGTTTTGCACTTCTTATTCTCATAGAGCTATTATAAATTCATATCTCACACCTACTGGAGACATAAATATTTTGGCAATATGAAAAAGAATTAATAAGTTGTCATTTTCGGTATTATAAAAAATTCTTCTATCCCTCAAATCCACCGGGTATTCATATTTTTGTTGTTTTTTTAAAATATAGTAATAGTTAAGATTTACAAACACTAGGTAGATATATTATTTGTAATCTTCAGAAAACAGTTATTAGCAGGTATTATTTCTATTTTACAGAAGACAAAGAGTAAGCTTGGAGAGAATAACTTGCCCAAGGGTGTGCAGTTATCTGAACAGGGATTTTAATTATGGTGTTTCTGACATAAAGATCATTTCTCTTACCAATACCTCATGTTGTATCAGGACTGACATATCTCTTACTAAACAACAAATAGAGGTATAGTTGCTGTAACCCACCATTATAGATTCTAGAATCACACCCTTTTATATCTGAAATGGGCTTTAGGGATTTTCTTCCAGCCCAGATCTCTGAAAGACATCCCTGCCAGCAGATAGTTACCTTGAAAAACACCTCAACACCACAGCAATGTGATTCTACGTGCTCTGATTCCATTTTGGGGCAACTCAATGTGAAGAAGAATTATTTTAACCAAGAGGAAGATGTCTCTTTGAAACATCCCCTATTAACTTCCTGGCTCACCCTCTGGAGTTACACAGGATAAATTTACTCCCACTTCCTCTGTAAGAGCAATTTTAAAAAAAGATTTCATTTATTTATTTGACAGAGAGAGAGCAAGAGAGGGAACATGAGCAGAGGAAGAAGCAGGCTTCCCCCTGAGCAGGAAGCCCGATGTGGGGCTTGATTCCAGGACCCTGGGATCACGACTTGAGCCAAAGGCCAACACTTAATGACTAAGCCACCCAGGTACTGCTGTAAGAGCAATTCTTTACTTGAGCACCCCTCCCATCTCCCTAGTCTCTTCAACTGTAATCAATATGAAGTAGTTTTCTTTCCCCACAAAGTCTTATTCAAATGTGGAACTCAGAACTGAACATTCATTCAATGGTTGGGATTGTATTACCAGTAGAGATAGATGGTAGTGGGGGAAAAAAAGGCCTATTACTATAATCCCAACCACACTACTTGGTTAACCATAGTGTCACAGTATTTGTTCATATTAAGTTTGTGCTCAACCCATGACTTTAAATACACTCTAAATACATACCTTTATTGTTATTGCTCTTAAATGCCTTTTTATTTTAAAGATTTTATTTACTTATTTGACAGAGAGAGAGATCACAAGTAGGCAGAAAGGTAGGCAGAGAGAAAAGGGGAAGCAGGCTCCCTGTTGAGCAGAGAGCCTGATGTGGACCTCAATCCCAGGACCCTGAGACCATGACCTGACCTGAGCTGAAGTCAGAGGCTTAACCCACTAAGCCATGCAGGCACCCCTTCAATGTCTTTTTTGTTTTTGTTTTTGTTTTGTCATCCCACAGTTCAGGGCATTTGAAACAAGAGGAAGTTTTTACATGATGGTGTGGGACTATAAAAATGACCATCCATGATGAAATTGTGCAATGAACTTAATAATCAAGGGGGGGAACTACATTTGTTTCATAACCTTTAAACTCCATCAAAACATTAAAAACTCTGTTACTGATAATATAAATGTAAAAAGAAATGAAAGGAAGTGAAACTAATATTTATTTAGTACATCATAAATTACAACATTTGAAAACTGAGAGGGGTGCTATTGGTTTTGATGAAAAGCTATTTTTTTAATAAAGAACTAATTTGAAAAGGCCTTGCCTTCTTCTCCCTGAATATTTTAAAATACAGAGCAAGTATCTTTTCTATTCCTTGCAGATTGCCACACTCTCTACAGTTTGATCAGCTACCCACATTTTACATCTTGTGCTCTCACTGTCATAAAACATCTTTGAGTGTTCCTTTAAAAAGAAGATTTTTTTTTTTCTTTTTGCCAGCATCACTTCCTCTGGAACATAGGTGTGTTTTTTGCCACTTTGCCCAATTATGTCTGTAGGTTCCCCTTCACTTAGTTCCTTGGGCTGTGTTTCTAGAATCTCTTGAATGGCAGCAGAGTCAACATTCCCATGGCCAGCCATTTCTTCTAGGCCTGTATTTATTTTTGATTCATATTTCCCTTTCAGCACTATCATTTTTTATTTATTTCATCTGTTGGTCAATTACCTCTTGTGATTATCCATTTTTGTAAAATGGTGCGTGGTTTTCTCAGTGGGAGGTAAGAAGACAACACAAGTTTTGCTATTAGGGCTTGAACTGAATAACAGAAGCAGAGTGCGCAATCACTGACAAATTCTGCAACAAGTCCTATGATTGGTCAGCAGTCAACATGCCCATCTGTTATTCACTTAGTGATGTGTGGACTGAAGATCTACTAACAAAATCTGTAGTTTATGTAATTAGTCATAGTTCATACATCATCGTCATGGAAATTTGAGCCATGACTGGTACTATTTAATTAAACCACACTAACTGACACTCTGCAAAGTGAAGACTGTCTGTGTTCTGCTGCCCAGGAAGTGTTGTTTCTGTCTGGGCACTGAATTTCCATCTCAAAATGCAGAGCGCAGAAGAATCAAGTATGGAGTTCTGTGATGTGTCGCAAATCTCCACTCTCCCGATAAAGATCAGTACAAACAAGTGTCCCATTTTTGTTACAAAGAAAGAGAAAGTATGCCAATTTCTCAAAAAGAGGTATCTGATGAATCTAAATTAAAAAGGAAAGGCAATTATACTGCTGCTAACTTTTAGCGAAACCAGGCAAAGTACAAGATTACCCCCTTTGGGGATGCCTGGGTGGCTTAGTCAGTTAAGCATCCGACTCTTAATTTCAGCTCAGGTTATGATCTCAGGGTTGTGAGATTGAGCCTCACCTCCAGCTTCTTGCTGGTCTTAGAACCTGTTTAAGATTCTCTCTCTCCCTCTCCTTCTGCCCATTTATTGGGATAAAAAAATAAAAATAATAAAAAGATTACCCCCTTGTAAATGCTTCCAGATCACATACAAAATAATTTTAGATTTTGAGGATCAGTGATATCAATCTTATTGTTATGGTTTCCAAGATCTACCTTTTGAAAATTACAAATAGTATTCTCTTTCTCATCTCTATTCTCTCTGCTAAGATAAGCCCTGCTATGTCATTTATTAAAAATATGACCTTGAGAATATCATTCTTTGAGCCTTTATCTACTTCTCTGTAAAGTGGCATAATATGCCTGCTCAGTTAGTCATACCGAATCATTAAAACTATCAAATAAAATTAAGTATATGAAATCACTTCACAAACACAAAGTACTATTATAAGGTGAAGGTGTAAATTTCCTAAAGCAGAATTCTTCCAGAATTGGGGAACTGGATACATTTAAAGCATCCACCGACAAACTCTTAATCCTGACCTATTAGGAGGTCCACTTTCATTTTATCCATGTTTATTTTGCTTTTTCTCGTGTAAATATCAATCCTTTTGATGGAGAAAATGGAAGCAAAATAGAAGGTAAGGACTCTGATTTCTTTGTTCATCTGCTACTGTTACACAATCTGAAACAGTGAACCTATAATGTTCTAAGCATTGCCTATAATTTTATTTTTGCTAAGTTTATTTTGGAATCTTCAGCTTTTTCTGCACTTTAATCTTCTCTCCACTAATAAGCACGTCACAGGCCTTACTTGAGCATTTTCCTCCCTCTTTTACACATATGCACCATTCAACCTTCTCATCAGAGAAATCCCTTTACGTCAGAATTGCCTTCTCTCTTGAATTATATTTCTTTTCAGAGGCTCTGACCAGGGAACAATGTACTTATTATTTTTTTTTTAATCATTTTGGCAATTGATTTTCTAATGTCTAAGGTTCATATATCGTGTTACTACTTGCTTTTATATACAGTTTGTTCACAAGTTGTGTTATTTTATTAGCAAGCATCTAGAGCCAGATATCTGTGCTGGGCTTGCTTCTGGATTCTCTGCTTCTGAGCAGGTGGGGCCTGAGGTCAAATACGCCCCAGCTTCTCCAGATTCAGTAAGACTGAAGCACTATAATAGCCTGCATTTCACCCTTCATTTAAGTGAGCCACGAGAGGGTAACTTTTCCTTTCTGAATGTTCTAGATTAGAACACTTTCCTCCTCAGTGACGAAGGATGTCACACCTCCTTCACGGATGTTGGACCAGATTCCAAAATGCCAGCTAAATGTTATAGGCTCACAAAAAGTCAAGATGGTGGAAAGTGTGTCATATTAATTATCTCTGAATTAAAGTCACAGTGATATCCCTGGTTCTCATGGAGAAGAAAAGGCTATAACTGAAAGGAGAAAAGTCTGAACTGTAACAAGAAGAGAAATTTTCAGTTCAATCTATATGTCTGTTCAAAACATGCCCTCTTTTGAGACAGAAAGGACAGGTCTGCAACAGAGTTTCTACTATGCCCAGTAGAGCATGGCAGTATGAATTAAATGTCCTAACATGTAGCACAATACCCCCATTGGTCTCATTCCTGCACTGGTTTCATTCCTGCAGTGTTACTACAGGATCTACAGCAACTTCCCCCACCCCCAACCAACCAGTGTTCTGATATCCATTAGATATTCAATTTAAAAAATTTACAATCCATTAGAAGTGAGCAGAAAAAAAAATACTCTCATTTTAAAAGTGAGAAAACTAGAACAAGAAAAGACCAATTTTTTCTCAAGACCATACAGCCTATTAGCAGCAAAGCCAAGTTTGGAACCCACATCTACTTCTTCTCATTCCAGTAATCTCCTCTCATTAGTCTAAATATTGCTTTCAGGTTTATTGACAGTAGCTACTTTGTCTAAATTGTTGCTTTGTTGATATATGGGTCCTTTCTTCCCTGAAGGCATCTTAATTGCTTCCTGCTTTTATTAACTTGGTATATCTGACCTTCATCAAAGCACTTAAATATGTAAATGATTGCCCTGCTCCCCAGAAAGACAGGAAGTAGGCAGCTAGTCACATCTGCCTGAGCAACAGGGACTGAATGTTCAAGAGGACTGGGGGAGGAAGGAAGGACAAGCTTGCATTTATTTCTGAAATGTTCACAACATTTGCAATTGAATTCCTGAACCAATAAACACATCCACCTTAAGATGGAAGTTTAGAAATATATTTCAAGGGTAGTTGTAGATGGTTTTGGGTCAGAGAGAAAAAAGGATTCACAGGTAGAATTCAAATTAGTGTCAGACAAGATAAATTCTAGAGTCATGGTCACATAAGCAAAGGGAAATTTTAAAAGTAGGACTTAACATTTAGTATTATTTTTACATATGGCTTAATTATTGTCTGAAATAGAAAATGCTATGTTCTTTAACCATGAGTCTACCAATTCATCTATTGCCTTAAATTAATTTTGTTAGGAGATATATTTAGATTACTATTTTAAGATGATAGTATCTTATCAATAATTTCATTTCACTCAGAAAATCTGCAACTCCTGGTGGCAGCATTTCCTGAAAGTACTGAGTTGGGCTGGTAAGTTTAGCCAGAATTAATAAACATGCTAGGGATTATTGGGCAATTTTCTTAAAATTAAAGTATGATGAAGTGACCATTTCATGTATGTATTCATGTCAGTATTGAGCTCTTTAGCTGGTGGTATCAAAATAGATTTCCCATAGAAATATGAAAATCAAAATTTTACTAAACTTTTAGAATGATTTTTAAAAATTTTTCAAAGATCTCAAAAAGTATAGCCATTTTTAAAAATAATTCAACATTCCTCTGTATTAAAAGCTTAAAAAAAATTTCTTTAAGAAACATGACTGGGAAACAGACTAGTATCTTAGTGTAGCTCTTAACATAAGACACCATTTTCCAGTGGGACCACTAGACT
Organism: Mustela nigripes; assembly: GCF_022355385.1. Lineage (NCBI taxonomy): Eukaryota > Metazoa > Chordata > Mammalia > Carnivora > Mustelidae > Mustela > Mustela nigripes. Next base: position 83,323,555 of record NC_081560.1, on the reverse strand, counting down.
CCCCCATCCCAAATTATTCTACAATCCACCAGCAAGAAGGACCATTTTCTGCAAACAACTCAGGGGTGAGGGAGGGGCAGGGTTAAAGATGAAAGGGTGGATGGAGTAGAGGAAGAGCACAGCTGGGGAAATTAAAGGTGGAAAGAACACTTTTCTATCTGAATTTCCAGTGCTTCAGTAAATCCTTTGATCCTCTGCCCCTCTTTGGAAATAAAAATCTAGCTCCTTCTTCCTTTCTTATAGGATTCCCTTAGTTAAAACTGACTCAGGATCTCCATAAACCACAAGGTAAAACCTCATTCCCTTAGCAGAGTATACACAGTTCTTCACATTTTTCTCACTGTCCTTACACATATCACCTCCGCTCACCATAGTGGAGCCCACACTTATGTGATACTCCTTTCAGACGTGAAAACTCGGGCACAACAATCCCCCTTTTTCTATCTGAAAAGCTATTACTGTAAATGTCAGCAAACTTTTCATTTAAGGATCCTTGCCTGGAAGCCTATTGCTCCTTTCTCTGAGGATGCTATGGCACCTTGTTCACAGCTCTGCTGAGACTTAGCACCTTGCTGTGATCATCTGCTACCCCACTAGACGGTGCACACCTTCAGCTCTGTATCCCAGGTACCAGAGCACTGTCTCAGAGTAAGGAACTAACTCAAGGTACATATGTCGAATGAAAGAGCAAATGAGTATGTCATTTTAAAAATAAAAAGGAGGGGCGCCTGGGTGGCTCATTGGGTTAAAGCCTCTGCCTTTGGCTCAGGTCATGATCTCAGGGTCCTGGGATAGAGCCCCACATCAGGCTCTCTGCTCCGCAGGGAGCCTGCTTCCCCCACCCCCTCTGCCTGCCTCTCTGCCTACTTGTGATCTCTCTCTGTCAAATAAATAAATAAAATATTTTTAAAAAAATTAAAAAAAAGAAAGCTGTTTCAATGGAATCATTTCAACATATATAAATGCCTTAATTGTTTCCATCCTAGAGTGTTTAATGGAAATTTAAATTTCCCCTCAACTAATAGATAGTGCTTAAATTCTGCACAATAGATGACCATTAAGAAAATCAAGAACCTCAACTATTTTTGCTGCATATTTTAATCTGATGTTAAAGAGGATTAAAACCTTTAACTATAATGGTTAATTCTCAGCAGCACTTAAATATAATTCACTTTTAGATAAATTATGACATTTAAGTGTTAATTTGTAGAAAAAAATATACTATTGGCACATGATCAAAGTCATATATACTATAAGTTTTATTTAGGGATTACTGCAAAGGTAATCCTAAATATTTATAATCCTAATCAGTTTTTCAATTGCTTATTTTACTTCTTACATTTATTTTATCCATGGTACAAAGTCTTCTGGAAGCTGTATATTTTTAAATGTCTTTATTCATTATTATTACTAGAAACACTGTGTTTCCCAGAAAATAAAGTTCAATTTTTATTTGCACATAAAAATTACTATTGCTGTAGAATACCTTTTCCTCAATATTAATTCTTTCAAATGGTTACAACTAACTTACATGGGCAGTTTGAAAAGAATGAGCAATTGATTCAGTTATTATTAATGTATAGTGATAGAAGCTTCTCTAACTTCCCCTCCTGGGCAGGCACGTTTAACAATACTATATAGCATAGAGAAGATAATTAGCAGTGTGTGTACATATGGTTGGAAAAACACAGACTTGTATATGATAAATTTCTAAACATGAGCCATAATTGCTGTTTTTTAGAGTTGTAATGGCTCATAGCCATATTCAATTCTGACTACTTCATGCAGCTGGTATATGTTGGCTATGATAACCTCACAGAAACCTGTTGTTTCTAAATTTTGGAAATACTGGTGCCAAATTAAGAAGAACGGGAACTTGGCTTTATTAAATGCAATTCAGGTCTAGATCATCAACTAAAATAGCACACAGATAAGACCAGCAAACTTATGCTTATCTGTGTAAATGACTGAAAAAAAGATTTCCCTATGTTCCCAAATCCTCAGTCCTCTGGGATAGATGGAGTTTATGCCTTTTGTTCTGGTGTAGTTATTATTTAAATTTTTTTTTAAAGATTTTATTTATTTATTTGAGAAAGAATGAATGTGTGTGTGAGCTGGGAGACAGGCACAGCAGGCGGGAGGGAAAGAATCTCAGGCAGACCCCCCACTGAGTGTGGAGACCGAGAGGTCGAGGACAGGGGTGGCTTTATCTCACAACACTGAGATCATGACCTGGGCTGAATGTTTAACCAACTGAGCATCCAGGTGCCCCTGGTGTCATTAGTAATAGAATTCCTTTGTACTCAAAAACATGTCACTGTTTGGTCATACACTTAATGTATCACCTAGTTATCCTCCTTGTACATGCAGTACTCAACTACAGAAAGGATGAGATACAAAAGGAAGGAGACACCAGCTTAGCCATTTCCATCAGTTATATATTTTGGCTTAATGTCACAACCAGACTCCTTCCTACTCTCAGGAAGTTAGCTTGCAATCAGTATACAGCATCTGTGCACCTAATAGAAATTGAGTAGAAAAACTGTTTGTATCTTAGCTTAAAGGTCCTATAACATGGCTATCACACCTTTTAGCATAACCAGCATATTTGAGGGGAATAAGTTATTTATAGATCTCTGAAAGAATCTTTCAAGGCAGAAAAATCTGGTGATAACTTTTAGCTGTTTATATAACATTCTACATTACACCTTTTTTAAAAAGACTGATTTATTTGAGAGAGAGAGAGAAGGAGAGAGAATGAGAGAATGAGTTGGGGGAGGAGCAGAGGGAGGGAATCTTCAAGCAGACTCCCACTGAGCCCAGAGCCCGACACGGGGCTAGACCCCATGACCCATGTGATCATGACCTGAGCCAAAACCAAGAATAGGACACTCAACTGATTGAACCACCCAGAATCCCCCTAAATTATACCTTTTAAAATGAACTTTTATGAATTTACTTTTGGTAGCTGTGTTTCAGAAATTCAAGGCATGTTTCTTGGCACTTTCCTAGGAAATACATTTCATTTCATACCCCTCACCCATACCTCCCTGACCCCACTAACCCATTACTAGCACATCTACCAATTGGCTTCTGAATTAGCCTTGAGATATTATTGCTCCCTAGTACATATCGATTTCTCAATTGGGATTCAATACTGGTAAATATTAAAGGAAAATGATTTGTTCTTCTCCCAAGACCAATTATATTTTATATTTTTTCACAATTTAAAATTGGTAGATTCAATTAAGCAGAAGTCTTTAGACAGAGGTGGAAATGATGTATTCTCATGGGAATGAGTGTAATTTTGAGTGGTCACAGATTTTCCAGTTCTACAATGTTTTCACTTGTTTTATTTTTCATATCAAAATATATAAAATATAGATTCACTGTGTATAAATTTAACTAGCATAAATTTACTTGGAGAGAAACTCAGCAAAACATGTTTTCTGTTTCACATAATAATTTGCATAGTTAACCAGTAGTTAGTGACCTCTTCCTTTTAATAAACAAGTTGTAGTGTGTAACTGTGAATTCATTATTTGTAGGGAATGTGAGTTTGTAATTATTTTTCAGGACATGTTTCAAAGCAACAGCATTTCAAAGCAACAGCATGATCCAAGTGTTTTTTTTGTTTGTTTGTTTGTTTGTTTGTTTTTTTAACATTCTACATGTAGAGCAGAAATAATGAATGTAAGTTTGCATGCCATCAGCAGGGCTTTTGAGAAAAGGGAAAGAGTACTATCTGAGTGCAGAATCTGTTTGCTGAGAGTACAAAGTTTGTTGAGATTAATAAATCCAGGTGATAAAAATGAATAGAGAATAAATAAAATCTCTTAAAAAATGAATAGAACAAATATTTATCAAATGCATGAACACTGAAAACTTCTCTCTTTCTCTTTCCTTATTAACTAACAAAACACTTTCATTAAATGAAATATTAGTTGGAAGTTTACATATAAAAGAGGAGATATTCTAGAAAGAAGGGAGGGGAAACAACTTCAATGTCAGCACGTATCCGTCTCTTTCCCTCTAAATGCTGCCCATTCCTGACTTGGGATTAAAGTAACATAGAAGGGAAAGACAAGAAAGAAGGGAACTTGGTTCAGCTATGTTAGTTATAATAATTTATAGTATGGGGAGACAAAGAAAAAGTCCGATTCCTTTAAAAATCCAGGGTTTCAAAAAATAAAATCTGCAGCTGCTATACATAGAAACCAAAAGAAACTCTCTGATTAAGAGCATTAGCAGTAAGGAAAGTGTTGCCCTGAGTCATCTTTTCTGATTTATATGTTTAAATTCAAATGACTTCAAATTAGACATTAACTGATAGCAGGTTTGTTTGTTACTAAATATAGTGACTCAACTAATTTTGAGTGGATCTTACTGCTATCTGTGCTAACAGGTGCATAGAAGAGAAAATGAAATGGATGGAATACCACTTTAGGAACATCTGCATAGGATATTTAACTTGTAGTCCTCACAAAGTAGTCTGATTGCCTTTTATCTTCATTTCCAATTTTTATTATGATCTTTTGGTATAAAAATCACATATGCAACATACCTATTTAAAACTATGTTACATACAGGGTATTTATAATTGGCAACTTCCAGTGATGGTATTCCTTGCAAAGATTATTTGAACAGAGCTTACTGGCAATTTTCAAACATATTTTCATTAGAATGAGGTTGCTCTGGTCCTTTCTGATGCTTTTTCCTTTTATTCTATTGTTAATATTGATTCGCACAATGGAAACTTTCCTAAGTCAACTAAAAAAAAGATATCTTAGTATATACACAAAAATTAGTCCTTGTAATACAAATATGCTGTCAGGGAAATATTTTACACAAACCACTATAATTCTGGAGATAGATACCTCATAAACTTAGTCCGAATCTATCTAAAGAAACATGGTGACTTTAGTGGATGTTTGAACAGTCTAACAAGGTTGAAATGAGAAGGAAGACCACTATAAGTAGACACGTGAAGTTTTTGTTACTTTAATGACTCATTTGTTGGTTGTAGTCGGTTTCAATTATATGCTAGTATTCTTTTTACAGTATCATAATGTTTAGATTATGTAATTGTGAGGAACTCTGTAGGTGTCCCAACTTTCCCCACCAAAGTATAAAAAACATAACTGCTTCTTGCCCATTTAAATATACTCCCCTGGATTTTACACTGTAATCTAAAGGAGGCTACTAGCATTCTCCAAATGAACTGCATCTGAACACGAGTTTGAGATGGCCAGAAGCATGTCAGGACACTGAAATATGTTAGTTGTAGTTGATACTTAGTGTTTCTGCCAAGAACATCAGAAACACATTAATCAGGGTAAACACTCAGATGTTTCCCTACATTTCTTCTTTAGCATTAGCTTTTAATGTCAATTAGTAAAGCAAGAAATACATGCTAGAAAGAGTACAAAAGAACTGAGAGAACAGTTTATTAAATACTAGCTAACAATCAAACTGACCTCCAGAATGTGACCTATACAAGTTATCAGCAAAACTAGAATGAAATATAGATTCCTAACACGGGGAAAAGCTAAATTAATTATGACTTCAAGAAAAAGCTGTTCAGGGAACTTATGAGAGCTCATCCTGCTAGTAAAGATCTCTTGCCTTTACGTGGTTCTGCATTCCTTTCTGTGCCCTTAGTAGGAGAACGGAAATCAACATACATTCTCTTACTCTTCTCCTTCTTTTTAAATTCATTCTTTGGACCTTCTTCCATCACCTCGCCTGGTCCTAGGTAGCATTGCTATGCCAATAACCACCATGTTTATACATGTGGCCCATGAACCATCCCATGGCAAAAACCAATGGGATGATTCTAGCTATCACCCAGAAAAAAATTCACATCAATTTATCTTGCCCTAAAAACTACTTCCTTCTTTTACCCAATATTATTATATCTGCTGGCCTCATTTTTTAGGCTAAAAATCTTGGACTAACTTTTGACAAGTCTTTCAATACTCATGCAAACATTCCTTGTACGAAAAATAATCATGTCTTTTGTTCTTCTCCACCCTATGCTTTCCTTTCTTTCTTTCTTTTTTTTTTTATTCTTTCCACCTAGTGATCCTCTTCCCCTTCACTGTCCTGCTGTTGTTTCTTCTCCCTGATTCTCAAAAATCAGGAAGCAGCAGAGCTGATGTGTTGTTTACTCTTATAGATTATCCTGTTAGCATTATGCTAGCACGAGACTATTTCTCTACAATGGGATGCCTGCATTTTAATATTTTCATTTCTAAACACTGGAATAAAACTAGTTATTTCTTTTTTTTTTTTTTTTTTAAAGATTTTACCTATCCATTTGACAGAGAGAAATCACAAGCAGATGGAGAGGCAGGCAGATAGAGAGAGAGGGAAGCAGACTCTCCGCTGAGCAGAGAGCCCGACGCGGGACTCGATCCCAGGACTCCGAGATCATGACCCGAGCCGAAGGCAGCAGCCCAACCCACTGAGCCACCCAGGCGCCCAAAACTAGTTATTTCTTAATAATGGAATTCTAGGCATCAGAGAACAAGTGGGGAAATACTCTTTTGTACTCTTTTGACCAAAACATAAAAAGGCCAGATATATACTTTCTAAAAATTTGTTTCTCATATATTCAAAGGTAGAAATTATTCTCATTTTACACATGAGAAAACCAAGGATTAGGGAAGTTAATTATTTTATCCAAGGTCTCAGAGCTAGATAGATTGAGCAAGATCTGAACTTAGGTCTTACTTTTAGGTTAATGCTATTAACCATGGTGTCCTACAGCGCTTTGATCTGACCTACCACAGAACTCATTTGCACTGGGCAAAAGAATGTGGAAACTTGCTAGAGCCGGGAGACAAAGAAATGGGGAGTTGTTAATCAATGTGCATATAGTTTCAAACTGCAAAATGAAAAAGTTCTAGGGATCATCTGCACGATATTGTGCTTGTAATGAGTAATACTGTATTGTACACTGTTAAAATCCATGAAAAGGGTAGATATTACATTGTGTTCCTACTACATTAAAATTTTTTTTTAAAAAAAGCAAGTGGAAACTAACATTGATTGAGTGGCTAATGGCCCAAACATTTTACACATAAAAACAGTCATTGAGGCCCACTGTCATAAGCTTCTGGTACCAAATCAACACATAGCAAATCACAGAGTTTTCCACCCTTGTAGGCAGAAACCATTTTGTGTCCCTCTAGAATGCTTCCCCAGTCATTCATTTTATCCCTTTGGAGAACTCCTGCCCACTTCAAACGGTCCTGGTGGGACCATGAATCAAACTGTGTGCCCCAAACCTACCAGGACCCCCAAGTGAGCATGTCAATGACACGGTAATCAGAGTTTTTCTCATCTCCTCTGTGTTGGAACTACAGAAAAGTTTCTCTTATCCTTTTTGCTAATAGGAGGCTGTGGCTCTGAGTGTCGAGGCTTTTGGCTTTGTACAGCATGGGAGAACAGAGCCAACAAGATAAGAGAAGCTGAGACAGGTAGAGCCAAAAGAGAAATATAAAGAGAGTGACAGAATCTCATGAAAAAGTGTTAGCCCCAGATCTAGGCATGCCTGAGGGCAGAGACTTACAAATTCCATCTTAAATTTTTATCAGCTAAGTTTGAGTTGGGTTTTTCTCATAGGTACTTAAAAGAGTTCTAACTAAATCACCTCCTCTTTCTGAAAGATTTCTAATTTTTTTAATTCTCTTTCCTGGCTAAATACCAGTTATACTCATTTTTTGTAATTTCCCTAGCCTTATCTAACCAATCTATCTCATTCTTTCACCCAGAAGTTCCAGGATTTACAAACTATGATTTATAGCACATATTGCGTTGTTTTTTTTTTATAGTTTCAGGTATTGTACCCTTCCTTACCTGACATCTTGAAAAGTATCTCGAAGAATCCTACACTATTTGTACTTCAAATAATGACATTAAAAATTATATTTCTGGCCAAGATGTACTTCTTCAACTCATTTGAATGTTAAACTTTCAAAAACATACATATCGGCTCAAAAACATACACTAAATTAGACAAGACACTGCTGCAGTCACCGTAACCTTGCTTATCTTTTATACCACCTATTTTAAAAAATCATCCTTATCTAATATAAATGGAATAACATTATGTTTCAGTGAAATTCCCCTGGAAGAAAAGTTGAAATAGTTCTTTGTTTTCAATATTATACTATTCTGCCCTGTCTTTGTAAATACAGAGACACATTCATTAAACTTTGGCTGTTAAGAAAAAAGTCATACACAATAAAGGTGAATTTATTCAATTTTATGTCTAACTGCATTTAAAGGTAATACCCATGAATCAGTATATTCACTCATATTGTCAAATATAGTATTCCAAGTCTGGTTAACAAACCATGCTTTTGGCACTCTGGTTAGAACTTTAATACAAGTTTCAGGACTATTAAATCTCTCTCTCTTTATTTATTCTTAATCTCTATGTACACAGCACAGTGGCCTATCATGAATTGCAATAATATTTGTTACAACTGACCCTTAGAATGAGTTAGTTTAAGGTTGCTTAGTGGTGACAGAAGGCAATGAGATTCCGTTACGATAGCTATTTCCAAAAGGAGGCTTTAAATACCATGTTCGCCAAAAAAAAAAAAAAAAAAAAAAGTACCACTGCTTTAGCAGAGTGGGTCATAGAACTTTAAAGAAACAAAATGACAGACTAATAAAAGACCAAAGATACAGCACTGAATGAAAAATTCAGAAAGCAGTGGCAACGTGAACTTAGTTATGATAATAAAGGAAGCTTCAGAGCAAAAAGATAAAGGTGTGAAATGAAAATCTTGCTGGATGTCAGCAATGAAATGCTGTACATATCTTGTAATGCCGCACTGGGCTAGGTTCGTTGCCAAATTAGCTGACAAATGTCTGCCATAATCATGCAATTTACACATTTGTATTCATTTTAGCATTAGTCTCACAGTTATGTGCTTGTGGAGTTTTTTAGGTTAAGGAGATGCTTGCAATTGGATTTTGAGGGTTATTAATTATTTTTGCCTGTTCCTGGTAACTATTCCTAACAAGGATATGTTATAAATAAGAACCTTGAAAAACAAGAATTTTTCGGCCTCCTCTTTTGTAGGTGCAGTGACATTTATAACTGACTGTCATTTGTACATTGCACAAGGATTGCACATCACAGGCATCACATTTTTGTATATTATTTCAATAATTTTTCAATGTTGAGATTCAAATTTCTTTAGGAAAGGAAATCTTTGGGGTGCCTGGGTGGCTCAGTTGGCTAAGCAACTGCCTTCAGTTCAGGTCATGATCCTGGAGTCCCAGGGTTGAGTGCTGCATCGGACTCCCTGCTCAGCAGGGAGTCTGGTTCTCCTTGTGGCCCTCCACTTCTAGTGATCTCTCTCTCTCATTCTCTCTCAAATAAATAAAATCTAAAAAAAAGGATTATTATTATATTATAATACATATTATATATGTTATATATTATATTATATATAAATATAATTATATTATTATAATAATAATACAAATGATAACTGAAAGGCAGGCTATAGATTCAGAATCCCTGGTCTTGTTGCTAATCTGCTCTGGCATTTTCATCAAACTACTTTACAACAGTTTCCTCATTTGTAAAATGAGATCATTTTAATGGATTATGGTGATGACTAAATGAGTTAATGAATGCAAAGTTTCCAAAAGTTGCTAGTTATCATCAACATTAACCAATTTTTACCTAAAAGTTTTATTCAATGTGCCACAGACTGTGCCAAGTATCTCCTATGATATTTTCAAATAACACCAAAAGGTAAAGGAAAGAGGTCACAGATACTAATTAACTTACCCAAGATAAAAGGTGATTTCCATACCCTTTGGATTCCATACTGTTAACCCTGAAATAATTAATTTATTCATTCATTCATTCATTATATATATATATATATTTTTTTTAAGATTTTATTTATCCTGCAGAGATAGAGTGACAGAGGGAACACAAGCAGGGGGAGTGGGGGAGAGAGAAGCAGGCCTCCTGCCTAGCAAGGAGCCTGATGCGGGGCTCGATTCCAGGACCCTGGGATCATGACTGAAGTCAAAGGCAGATGCTTAATGACTGAGCCACTCAGGCACCTCATTCTAGATATATTCATAAAAGGAACAGTGATAAGGATCATGGAGCAGGTACTTGGATAATTACAATGCAAGGTAATAAGTGATTAGAGATCTAAGAAAGATGCTGTGGGAGAAGGAACTTAGCTAGTATACCAAGGGTCACATAAAAGGTCACAGAGGAGATATTTTGGGAGGAAGTAAGATTAGAGGATTTTCAGCAAGCATGTGGTCCAACATCTTAAGGTTCTCAGGTCAATGGTTTTCATAATTCTCTTCCTCCCAACTCCTCTCTCCTGGGCTGAGTGACTCATCTGGTTTGTGGGTGTTATGAAACTAAAGGCTAATCACTAGAGTGAATTAACACAGGTTTCATCGAAAACTCTGTAAACAGTATAGTACGGCTTCAAGGACTAGGTAGGAATATATGAATGAATTCATACAAATATTTTCCATTTTTGACAGATGAACTAAAAAATATAAATACTATGTAGCTGAAGAATGCTTCATTCTTTAGTAAGTACTTTGACATTTATTATTTCATGTGATATTCTATAATCATTTCCCATAAGAAATTTAAATTTTATTCTCTTCAGTTGACAGATGAGAAAACTAAGACCCAGTCAAGCTGAGAAACGTCAGAGCCTAGATTTGAACTTGGATTTTCCAAACCTAAATTTTTTCTTTTAGGATTTTATTTATTCGGGGCGCCTGGGTGGCTCAATGGGTTAAAGCCTCTGTCTTCGGTTCAGGTCATGTTCCCAGGGTACTGGGATTGAGCCCCACATTGGGCTCTATGCTCAGCAGGGAGCCTGCTCCCTCCTCTCTCTCTCTCTACCTGCCTCTGCCTACTTGTGATCTCTATCTGTCAAATAGATAAATAAAATATATAAAAAAAAAGATTTTATTTATTCAAGACAGAGTGACAATAAGAATGTGAGCACACACAGAGGGTGAGGAGAGAGAGAAGCAATGAGCAAGGAGTGAAGTGTGGGGCTCTAACACAGGACCCTGGGATCATGACCTGAGCCGAAGGCAGACACTTAACCAACTGAGCCACCTTGCATCCCTCCAACTCTAAATTTTGTGTTGTTTCTATCATATATTCTTGCTTCCCTCCCTGAAATTTATAAAACCTGAACTGATGGGGGAAAAAAAAAAACTGCTCAGTGACAACAGTATTGCAACATGTCTTCTTGTTTTATAATGTTGAATTTAAAATACTTTATATTTTTAGAAAGTTTTAGAATTACAACAAATTGAGAGGAAGATACAAATATTCCCTCTATACCTCCTATCCCTACACATGCACAGTTTCCTCCATTACAACAGCACTCAGCAGTATGATATATTTTTACCAATAATGAACCTATATTGACACATCACAATCACTCTAAGTCCACAGAACAATACACAAGGGTTCAAACTTGGTGTTAAACATTCTATGAGATTGAACCAATGTAATGACATATATCCACCACTATAATATTATATAGAGTATTTTCACTGCCCTGAAAATCCTGTCTACTTTGCCTATTCATCTCTCTCCCCACCACCCCCTGGGAACCACTAATCTTTTTATTGTCTCCATAGGGTTTTCTTCAACAAATGGTCATATAGTTGGAATTATATCCTATAGAGACTTTGCAAATTGGCTTCTTTTACTTAATAATATGTATTTAAGTTTCCTCATTGTCTTTTCATGCTTTGAGAGTTCCTTTCTTTTTTTTTTTAATTTTTTATTTTTTATAAACATATAATATATTTTTATCCCCAGGGGTACAAGTCTGTGAATCACCCGGTTTACACACTTCACAGCACTCACCAAAGCACATACCCTCCCCAATGTCCAGAATCCCACCCCACTTCTCCCAACCCCCCTCCCCCCAGCAACCCTCAGTTTGTTTTGTGAGATTAAGAGTCACTTATGGTTTGTCTCCCTCCCAATCCCATCTTGTTTCATTAATTCTTCTCCTACCCCCTTAAGCCCCCATGTTGTCACCACTTCCTCATATCAGGGAGATCATATGATAGTTGTCTTTCTCCGCTTGACTTATTTCGCTAAGCATGATACGCTCTAGTTCCATCCACGTTGTCGAGAGTTCCTTTCTTTTTAGCACTGAATAATGTTCCATGGTCTGTATGTACCACAGTTTATTTATTCATTCATCTACGGAAGAACATCTTGGTTGCTTTCAAGTTTCGGCAACTATGAATAAAGCTGCTATAAACATCAGTGTGCAAGTTCTTGCGTGGACATAAATTTTCAACTCTTCTAGGTAAATACCAAAGAGCATGACTGCCGGATCATATAGTAACAGTGTGTTTAGCACCAAACTGTTTTGCAAAGGGCTGTATCAGCTTGTATTCTGGCCAGCAGCCTATCAGAGTTCCTACTGCTGCATGCTCTCCTCGCCAGTGTTCCAGATTATTTATGTCATACCAATAGGCATGCAGTGGTATCTCATTGTTGTCTTTGTCTGAAAATTTAGACTGGATATTTAATTTTAATAAAAATCTAGTTAAAATTCTGGGGACGCCTGGCTGGCTCAGTGGGTTAAGCAGCTGCCTTCGGCTCAGGTCATGATCCCAGCATCCTGGGATGGAGCTCCTTGCTCAGCGGGGAGCCTGCTTCTCCCTCTGCCTCTGTCTGCCTGTGCTTGCTCTCTCTCTCTGATAAATAAATAAAATCTTTTAAAAAATCTAGTTAGGGGCGCCTGGGTGGCTCAGTGGGTTAAGCCGCTGCCTTCGGCTCAGGTCATGATCTCAGGGTCCTGGGATAGAGTCCCGCATTGGGCTCTCTGCTCAGCAGGGAGCCTGCTTCCTTCTCTCTCTCTCTCTCTGCCTGCCTCTCAGTGTACTTGTGATTTCTCTCTGTCAAATAAATAAATAAAATCTTTAAAAAAAAAATAAAAAATCTAGTTAAAATTCTGTTCATTTCCATTAAATTATATACGCTAATGTCTTTCAAACTTGAGTATTGGCCAGACTCCTTCATATGGGGAAGTGAACCCAAGTTTCTACTGCTCACTTATATTTATTATATTACTTAAATACATGCAAATGTAAAACAAATTATTAATCCCTTTTCCTTCTAGCTTTTATACAACTTTTATGATTATAAACCACAGAAAAGATACAAATTAAATACAAAAATTTTAAAAACCTAATAAAAATCAAGTTAGGAATATGAATTAATTAATTTTTAAGAATATTAATTAAATGTGATAAGTGGTAATATCTTGATAAATTTAGATCACTTGCACTGGCTTTTATAATAGACAGATGAATTTATATGTTCCGTATTGATATTTTCTATATAAATCATTGTCGTTATCAGTATCAATTTTTTTTACATTTAAACCATTTTAACTAATAGTCTCTGAAATCCATTATATCCCCAAATATAATACCAAGTATAAAAATGAAAAGCTTAGGGCTAGACTCTTTCAGGCTGATACATACTCAGCTGGGATTTAGGCAGCATACCTGCCCCAAAATGAATATCTAACTACTAAAGACAGATTCCCTGTATGCCCATGTCTGTACCACTGGGAAACCTATGACAACTAAACTGCCCATCACCATTTCTTAACTTGGAAACTTCTGTTCTTATAGAGACTCAAAATTTTATCTGCTTTTCTGTTATATCAACTGTATAATTCATATTCTGTGTCTTCATTACTTTTCTTATTAGCCCAAGACAAAACAGTACCTGGTACATCTGTATGAAAGGACATTTGTTAATATTAAAATCTCATCTGATCAAATGAAAAAAATTAAATCTTAGTCTATTAAGATCTCTTCCTATTGCAAAGTCTCACTGAAAAAAATAAGGAAAAGAACTGTTTCTATAACTGATAAAAGTATTGATCTGAGGAAAATAAATTATGATCTCTGTTACTTTTACATTGGAAAACCCCAACCTAACTGGGAAGACCATATACTAAGCAAATGCATTAAAAGTAAAACACTGCTTTTTTTGTATGGGTACTACAGAACCTGCTTGAATCAAAATACAGAAGGCAAATTGAGATTATAGTGCAATGCTCTGTTACTAGTTGATATGATAAGCAAAATGAAAACAAAACAAAACTTTTGCAAGCCTCTGAAATTTTGTTCATACATTTCTCATTAAACCCTGTTTAGTAATAATGAATCTATTTTTCACCTTTTAGTAGAACACTGTTTGCTCCTAAATTTGCTATACTCTTCTTTCTTTCTATACTTTCATCTAAAAACTTAAAAGACAGTATTGGTTTTGCTTGCTGGTGCCTAACGTAGATGTCGTCTATGGAGTTGGTAAAATTTGTCTCAACTGAAAACCTCACAGTGCCTCAACTAGCAATTGTTTATGGAACTTTCAAACAATTTTTCAACCATCTTTATATTGCACAGCTTACGTAGGAAAAAACAAATTTTCCCTTCCTTCCAATTACTGTAAAATCCAATTATGGCAACAAAATTGAAAATAACCAATGACTTCTATGCTTCTATTGTTTTTCAAAGTGTTTTGCAATCATCAATATTAAGATTTAAGTCGAGCAAACAAGTAGAAAATATTAGGATATATGAATCTGAGTATAATTAGATGCCAAGTGAGAAGAAATGTTTGTAAACAATAGAAGGATTGGACATTAGCTGAGAATAGATACAATGCCCTCTTGTGTAATAAATACAGAGTTGAATATGCCAGGACTGGTTAAGAGAAAACTATAACATGCAACATAATATATTTTGGGAATGGATAATGCAAGGGGGATGGGCAAATAAGGACGGATCTCAAAGAGTGACATAACTTTCTTAACATATAATTTTGAGAAGAATCACCGTGGCATCAGGCAAATATGATTTATATATAAAGTGGTTGAAGGGAAGGCTAAGAAGGCCTGTCAGCATCGTTCTAGGGGGAGTTGAATGAGACGGTAAAAAACTGTAGGAAGAAAACAGTATCGGGGAAATGGGTCTAGTTTTTGAAAAGGTAACTCCATCATTTTGAAAAAATATCAATTATCTATTTTTAACATTGCAGGAGGTGTGTTGCAAATGGAAATACATAGTCTTTTTTTCTTTGTTTCTTGCAGACTTAATATCAAGGAAAGATATTCTTATAGACATGTAGCCACTGATATACAGAAGCAACACCAATTCAGGCATAATATCCCAATGAAATATTTAAAATACACAAAGGACATTTGTTAATATTAAAATCTCATCTGATCAAATGAAAAAAATTAAATCTTAGTCTATTATGATGTCTTCCTATTGCAAAGTCTCACCAAAAAAAAAAAAAAAAAAGGAAAAGAACTGTTTCTATAACTGATAAAAGTATTGATCTGAGGAAAATAAATTATGATCTCTGTTATTTCTACATTGGAAAACCCCAACCTAACTGGGAAGACCATATACTAAGCAAATGCATTTAAAAGTAAAACACTGCTTTTTTTGTATGGGTACTACAGAACCTGCTTGAATCAAAATACAGAAGGCAAATTGAGATTATAGTGCAATGTGTATTTATGGGATGGAAGAAGAACTTTTAGACCAAATGATGAATTAGATCCCAGAGCAGTCCTCTGCTTCCTGTCTATTGCTGCTTTTCTACCTTCACCCCTGCCTTCCTTTCTCCCATCTGAAGACTACACTCCACTAAGGCTCTGTATGTAGTCTTATTCTTAACATTTAAATTTGCAGAGACATATGATGATAGGAATATATTTCAAAATATCTCATATTTATCTTCTCATTTTTCTTCAACTGTTATGTACCAGATAAAAACTGTAATCAGGTGACCACATATCTGGGGTCAAGAAACCTGGGTTTTAATCCAACCCCTCTCCCAAGACCTGTTAGAAAAGATAACTTATTTATTTTTAAAGATTTTATTTATTTATTTTAGAGGCAGGGCAAAGCGAAAGGGAGGAGAGGGAGACAGAAATGGAGGGAGGGACAGGGGCGGGGTAGGGAGAGAATATCATACAGGCTCTCAGCTGAATGCAGAGCCCCATGATCTTGAGACCATGACTTGAGCTGAAACCAAGAGTAGGATGCTCAACCTACTGAGCCACCCAGGTGCCCCAGAAAATCTACCTTAAATCCATGATCCTCACCTGCTAGAATTTTGCCCAGTAAATGCAAGTTACTAGGGAATTTGTATCCCTTACTATAATTTTCTGTTTTACAGACTAGAAAATTGTGAGTCAGTGAGGTTAAACTTAGATACTGCATAGGTACTGACATACAAAGGAGGGAGGATTCAAGCCCGTTTAAATGACTCCACTCAGATAGATGATTTCCCTAGTAACTGCCACTTACTGTACTTCTGCTATGTTCCGGGACTGTGAAACAGGTGGGAGGATCATGTTTGGTCTCAGAAGAGTTATCTACTATACCTAAGGAAGGCTCTCAGGAAACAAGGAGGAAATCTGGTGTGCAGATGAAGATACATGTTGAGTCCTTTATTATAATTCTAGATCAATAAGCAACAGTCACATAATTACCTGGATGTAATGGGTATTTCCACAGTAATAGCAGTTTAAGCAAACGAACCAAAAAAAACTTAATGTGTAACATAATGTTTAATCTCAATTATTACATGGAGGCTGCAGTCCTAGTGAGCATAGTTCTTATTTACAATACTTTCAGAAAGTTAATGGAAATAAAGTGAAGATGAGCATAAACCTTGAATTTCAGTAACGGTATGAACCTCAAGCAGGGCATGGTTTGCTTAACTGCCCCTCAGATACTCTGTAGATTGGAAGAAAGCAGCTTTGTAAAGGCAAAGTTGTGTTTACAACTGATCAGTTTTAACTCTCCTGGAATACATTTGTCATAATTATAGCCTGAGAGACTATTTTTAGAAGATTTTGGTCAGGTCTTTGATAAATCATTGAATTTGTCCAAGTTGACTTCTGACAATGAAAGCCAATCATACTTGCTGACTTAAAGCAATTCTTATTTGTCAATGTAAAGAAATTGTGCGGTTCAGCAGACTTTTATGCCAAATGTAGAATTCTATACATTAGGAGTTGAGTTCCAGTTTTGTCATTGACTCACTAGATGATTTTTCCAAGTCATTTAATCTCTTTATCTATTTTTCAATTCTCCAAACAGGGAAATACAATCTTTAAAGTCCATAAGCTTCTCAAAAGAATAATTTCTCTCTGCTCTATTAATAGACTCTGAAATATTGTTTCTCCTCTGAGATGATGGCAATTATTATTGTACCCTGTTTATGTACATGTGATGTATGTAATGCTTATTAAAAAAGAACTAGAATATAAGAAGTTACTTAAAGTCTTCAAATATGAAAACAGCAGTGAAAAGCAGGGTAATTCTGACCTCATGAGCAATGATTAAAAAACCAAAAATTCAAAACAGCACAACTTTTGAAGATTTTTCTCAATCTATAATCTGACCTTCAGATTATAAGCCCTAATGAAAATCACAGAATTGTATTTCAAAATAACAGGATGCATTTCTAGGTTTGTTTGTTTTTGTTTTTGTTTTAATTTATGTATTTATTTTAGAGAGAGAGAGAGCATGAGTGGGAGGAACAGAGGGAGAGAGAATCTCCAGCAGACTCCACTCTGAGCCCAGAGTCTGAGGTAGGGCTCAATCTCAGACACTGAGATCATGACCTGAGCCAACACCAAGAGTCCGACAATTAACTGACTGCACCACCCACGTGCCCTTCCAGTTACTTAATATAGCTTTGATTAATTTGTTCTACTACAATGCCTAAAAAAATCAAAGCAATGACATGGCATTAATCATAATGGAAAAATTATTAGATTATTTTAAGATATTTAAAAAAAATTTTTTTTTAAATTTTATTTATTTATTTGACAGACAGAGATCACAAGTAGGCAGAGAGGCAGGCAGAGAGAGAGGAGGAAGCAGGCTCCCTGCTGAGCAGAGAGCTCGATGTGGGACTCGATCCCAGGACCCTGAGATCATGACCTGAGCCGAAGGCAGCGGCTTAACCCACTGAGCCACCCAGGCGCCCCAAGATATTTTAAAAATTTAAATGGCATTTTAATTTTGGCAATGACAATATTATTAGGGACATGACCTTCTTAGGTTTAGCTACAGCACTAGTACTAATTCAAGTATCCAGTGCCTTAATCAGTTTCTGAATGTTTCTAGGTTTTTCAAGAAAAAGCAACACTAGACAGTAGTGAATTGACAAACTTTTTGATTCTTTCAACATTTTGCAAGTCATTGTTCCTTGGCTAATTCACCATCACCCCAAGCCCTAAATCCCTTAATTAAATCTTTTCTCCAGGTAAGGTATCCCTTCTCACAATCCCAGTTTCTGCCTTTGATAGTTTCTCGAACTTGGATTGCTATTTCAACACTTTACTTTCCCTGTCTTGCATTATCTTCATCAGGTATAACATTTATCAAATAATTTCTTTGTTCCAGATGCTGTTTTGGGTACTGGAAATACAGAGAAGAAGACATCGCTTTTGCTTATAATGGATTTCTAATATATTTAACTATGTAGAAAGTCACCAATCTGTTCCTGTTTTTCCTTTCAAATGTCTGCCCCTTGCTACCATTTCAACTGGTCTAAATCTTCATTACCTCAATCATCAATTAATCTAACTTTCCTTACTTTATGGCCAAAGTCATTCCTTAACCTCTTCGTTCCTCTCCCCTTTCCCTCATTATTTCTGAAAGTAATGGTGCACATTATTGTTATGCTAATTTTCCTCCAGGTATGTTTATCATTTCTTTGCTCAAAAGCCAATAATTATTAATGTACCATATCTGCACTCAATAATCAAGGCAGATGTTCAAATAAAACTGTATCCAATATCTGAAAATTGTATCCAAATATCTGAAAGGAAATTTCAATTCTTGACTTGCCAGCTTCTTGCTGTCCCATTATCCAGCCCTCCAAAGCTAAGTTCTCTATGGCTTTGTTCATGATATTATTTCCCAGATATGAAACAGCTTCCATGTTTTTCCGTATCTGTATAAATTCTTAATAATAAATTCTTAATAGACTCAAATTCCATTATCTAGCAAATTTCAGTTTCATAGGATATCTAGGTTCTGAATATCTATATATTTCTAGTTTGTGACACATAATGTGGTAGTTTCATGCAGTCTGATAGTAATCTTTCACCTACATTATCCTGATGGGAGAGACAATGCTCTCTCTCTTTCCTGGCTATTTACCTTACACCCACATTGGCTGGACATGATAGGCACAAAACGCTTTCTCACAATCATGTATTGCAGACTGAGGATATATACTCCCGGGTCTTATACATCCTGGTTTTAATTATGGTCAAATTAGATACTACTAAAGTTTAATTAGATATGAATTTTCTTGTGATAAAATTCACATATTGTTCTTTTATTCTGCTCTGCATTTATTTGTTCTGTTATTTCAATTGCTTGATTGGCTCTTGTTTATAAATTGGTGTCTGTTACAACCTCCCATAATTAGAGTTTGTGTTATCAGACCCTTACTTTTCTCTACTAACATGTGGGTTTGGTTTACATTAAACATGAATTTCTGTTAAAAGTAATTAAGAGACAGATTTTATCTCAATAGTTTTTTGTTTGTTTGTTTGTTTTTTAATAGGAAAAGGCTTCTAAACTAAACGTACATCCTTAAGGCCATAAGCTTTGGTCATTGGATACCAATGTAGGAAGAAGTCCCAAAGATGGGTGTGCTGAAGATCTGAAACAGGGAGAATATTTGTAGTGAGTGTGTATGTGTGAATGTGCATGTGTGTGAGTGTATATATGTGCATGTGTATGATTAATAATAACAATATTATCATATTGTGATGTCAACATATGAATTTAGTCTTACAAGATAAAAGGTACTTGGCAGAACAGAAATTAGAGCAGGTCCAAATACCTGAAGAACCTCTTATCTCACTCACCCTGATTCTACCTTTAATCCTGTCATTTCTAGCTCCACACTTTCACGTCCCAGCCAGCATTCTTTAAATTGTTCCTATCTTGCTAGTGTCTTGAATATCCACAGCCATGATCCCTGATCCACCAGCACACAAGCTGGAAAGGTGCCTGTGCAATAAACAGGCAGCATGCCAGTCGGAGCCCACAGACCACTCTCTTGCTCTTTAACAAGTGACACATGTCATCTTTATGACACCATCATCACCTGTATTTCCCTATGCCATACTTCATACAGCAGCTCAGGCAATGTCATGTCTCAATCCTTTTACAAAAGCCTTCTGTTGTTCTGTCCTAGTAACTGAACAAGGAGCGAAGACAAAAGATTGCTCAAATTTTCAAATTTCCTTTGTTTATTATAATCTAGGAAAAACATTCATAGGCAATTGGATATAATCCCTACATACAGTTCTCACTCTCTGCATAAATGCAACCAACAAAATTTTACACGGTGCTGTTGGTAATTTTGGCTTTGATTTGTGCCTAGTAGTTAGATGTAGGAAGTAGACAACTGCTATAATAACCCTCAAAGTGCTTAGTTACATGTGCCTCATATCAGGCTCTAGGAATATAGCTAGGGATAACTTGACAATTCTGTTTTCCAATGTAAAGTGATAAGAAGTTATGAAAGTACACAAATACAGTTTATTGCAATATTTAAGATAAAAACATGTCTGTAAGAATTGGATTGATTAAATTCTTCATGCATTTCCATAGTTCTGAATGTGCACTGTTAGGTCCAACTTCAGAGGACCATTTTCCATTTACTTTGGTAATATAACTCAAGGAATAATGAACACGGGCTAAGAACGCTGACCACAATACCACAATGGCAGTGTAGAGGATAAATACTGAACTTCAAATCCCACATTTGAGGACCAATGGCCAAAAATAGAAACCAGTGAATCACTGCTTTAAAAGTATTTTGTTAGATATAGAAGAAATGTGAGCTTCTGCTTTTCAGCATAGATTAGAATTAATTCTGGTAATTTGTAAAAGCTTCTTAACAATAGTTAAAATATAATTATATGATCATTATCTGATACTTAAGCATGCCCTCAAATCTCAATATTACTATCATGCATGAAACATTAAAGGATACAATAAACTATATCTCTTAGAGAAATTATTAGGTCCTGTAATAAAAATTATTTTAGTTAAAATCTACCTTCCAAATTAGAGTAGGAAGGAATTATTTAATTACATAAGCAGAAAGTAGTTAATTAATCCATGGGGATGATATAATTGTATACCTAATTGTATACAATACTTTGCAGTTTACCAAGTATGCATTGTATCATTTGCTTTTTGATTCAGTTTTCTCATTTGTAATGGAGGGCAATGGCTATTTCTACCTCATTGTTATTTGGAGGAAAATGTGTTGATAAATGTATCCAAAGTTTGCTTAGAACAGTGCAAAGCACATAAAAAGCACCATAAAGCTGTTAGCTATTATCTACAAAAATAAGCATAATAGTGAGAACTGAGTAAATTCATTTAAGGCACATAGTAAGTGCTCAGTGTGAATGCTAATTACCTGGGAAGTACATAGTTCACATTACTACTCCCATTTTACAGATAAAGAAACAATGATTAGAAATTCAAGCAAATCCCTCAGAGGTCAAACACTGTTATATATATGCAAGTTAACACATTCACATTTTGCCTTTTAAAATTTCTATAGAATATTTCATTTTTAACATGTCCTATCCTGACCTCCTCCATTTATACTTTCTATTTATTTCTGTGAATGCTCCATGTGACAACTTCGGGAAAGAGCTGTTGCTCTAATTGTGACTCTGCTATCACATTCAGGTTATTGTTTCATTTTTGGTTTCTATGGAAATGAAATTTTTTACTTCACTGCTGTAGTTGGAAATGTTATTCTAGCAACATGGTTCTTCTTTGTAAAAATGGAGGAGCTGACCTGGGCTTTAGGATCAGGAACTTGTTGTTTGACATAGTTTGGGTATAAGAAAAGATCCACTACTTCCCAGAAAATAGATATGCTAATTCTCAACATATATTGGTCCAAAAAGCATATTTCTTTCATACTGCATTTCTCTATTAGAAATATACATAAAAAGTATATGCTCTTGTTTTCTGTTTCACCTTTCTTTCAAACAGACGTATTTTTTTTTTTAAAGTCTCCCACATATTCCACGGTTCATTCATTACTCTGGGTTTCCAGAGAATACTGGGAAATGCATGATGTTCTATAGAGTACAAGAGTTCCTAAAATAATAGTCTGCTGGTTTGGTCTCAACAGGGAGATATCATAATACCATCTTTGAGTTGTTAAAAAAGAAACCACCTCCAACTAAACAAATGTATTTTAGGCAAACATCTGCAAAAAGAGCAGATAAGTTAGGGGGAACACACAGGAAGAGCTCATCTAGTCCTGCTGTGAAAATCCAGGTGGAAAAAAATGCCAATAAAACACATACTGATTGCAGTATCAGTCCTCAGAAGGCTAATGCTGGCGTTCACTTTGTCTTTTCAAAGAGCCTACACAGCATCTGGCTTCTGAGTCTCTGCCACTCCAGAACTGAGATCTCCAGGGATTTTAGTTTCTGCATTTATTTTTAGGGAATCAGAAGTACATTATGTCTGACACATTCGTTTTCTCTAGGCAGGCTGATGGAAAGTGAAGTAGTGAAGTAGGAAATTCAATTCGCAATTAAGGAATTTGGTCATAGGGCACTAATAGAATGCCTCCCGTTCCAAACAGTACTTACGCAGAGCCCTGGGCATGGAGTGTATGTCTCTGTAATTTAGCAGTCTGGGTTTTGGGCATGGGAGAAGGACAGACTTCTGAAGACTAATAACCAGTTACCGGCAACTCATTTCTGATATCTCTCATTTTGTTAGTAGTCACTTAAGACAGTGACAGGAAGGGCGCCTTTTTCCCTTTAAAGAAACAAAAGCTATATAAAACCTTTGTTGACATTCTACAACCCAAACTGCTATTCTTTTGTGCTTACTTAATACATAAGACAAAGGCTCATTGTGTAAGGTTTAAATCAAGATATGCAAAATTGTTATTTGGAAAAATAGGAGCAGAATCAGCCTGAGGCAAATATGGGGGAAGATGAAGCATGAATTTCCAGGGATTCTTTATTTAAAAGCTGACTAATAAAGCATTTTTTAAAAAATATTTTATTTATTTATTTACTTGTCAGAGAGAGAAAGAGAGCAGAAGCAGGCAGAGGCAGAGAGAGAAGCAGGCTCCCCA
Organism: Mustela nigripes; assembly: GCF_022355385.1. NCBI lineage: Eukaryota > Metazoa > Chordata > Mammalia > Carnivora > Mustelidae > Mustela > Mustela nigripes. The sequence continues at coordinate 83,300,295 of NC_081560.1, read as the reverse complement.
CCAAGCAAGGAGCCTGATGTGGGACTCAATCCCAGGACCCTGGGACCATGACCTGAGCTGAAGGCAGTGACTGAACCGACTGAGCCACCCAGGCATCTCAATAAAGCATTTAAAAATAAGTGCACTAGTCAAGGGCACTGAAGAAACTCCAATTTAAAATAGGTTTTACATGTATTGGCTTTTATTTACTTAACCAAGTTCCTAGCCTTTATTTTCTCCTGTGAAATAATGAGGCAGATAAAAAACAAAAACAAAACATTTTAGCCTCGTAGGTGCTATTTCTCATAGTGAAATAACAAGTTATCATTGTTTTGCTACAAACAAAGATGGCCACACAGGTCAAGAATTGATCATTCAAGAAATACTACTGGCTTTTTTTTTTTTTTTTGGATACCATGCATTTTGGGGATTCCATGTAACTTTTTTCAGTTCCATTGCAGTTGCTACATTTCTTTGTTGTTGTGGGTTAAAAATGTTGCTTACAAAAACTTAATGCCTAATTATATCAAAAGGAGAGCAATCCAACATTTGACATGTTTAACCATGGAGCTCCATCTAGCTAAACTGGGTATTTGCAATGTAAGTTGATTAGTGATTTAGATTCTAAATTTTACCATGAACAATGCCAATTCTTCATTTCATCCAATTCATGTTAAATATTCTGAGACTCTGAGGGCACAGAGGGAGAAGCAATCCTGATTTCTATCATTAAAATTAAGTCCTGGATGGGATGCCTGGGTGGCTCAGTTGGTTAAGCCTCTGCCTTCGTTTCAGGGTTCTGGGGTTGAGCCCTGCATGGGGCTCCCTGCTTAGCAGGGAGCTGGCTTCTCCCTTTCCCCCTGTCTGGCATTCCCTCTGCTTGTGCTTGTTCTCTCTCTGTCAAATAAATAAATAAAATCTTAAAATTGTAATTAAAAACATTAAATTAAATTAAGTCCTTGATCAAGTATAGAGCAGCTATGGGTATACAGCTATGGGGTATACACCCGCTGGAAGATGAACAATTTTTAACTACTAATCTTTAAGTAAAGTTATTTTCTCAAATTATTCTAAAAGGAAGCCTAAACTGAATTCTAGACTACAGAAGAGTGTAGCATAGGGTAGGTAAATTTTATAGAAAGAAAAATACAAACAAAAAAAAGATGAGCACATCCCTCGTCCTATGCTTGTGGAGAGACAGGTCTGTGTGTGCCTTCCCTACTGATTTGTACAGAAAAACTATTAGAAGGGGAAGAGACCTTAGAGGTAGAAAAGAACAATCACTCTCTCTCTTTTTTAGATATTTTACCAACACTTCAGTTATCTGAAGTTCAGAAAAGCTATAGTGTTGCAGTAGATTGTGACAGAACATAGATAAAATCTTGCCTAGCTGTGAATTTCAAGGAAGTCACCTCTGGATAGTTAGAGTCAACCAAAAAGGGATAAAAAAGTAAGATCTCTTGGGGGAACTTGGTAAAGAAGAACCTCAACTCCCCTCCCACTACTTAAGTAATGGACATAATGTGTGGTTTCTCATTTAAAGGTAAAGAAGAAAGGGCATATGTGGAAAAGAGAGTGTTCAGCTGGCAGGATATGGAAGGATAACTAAATGCACATAAAATACCCAGAACCAACCAAGCAACAAACCAATTCATATGTCACTGGAGCAAGAAATATCATTTGAAATTCAATTTGAAAGGCAGAATTATACTTTTTCATTTACTAAAAACATTTTATCTAGCTGACACTGTTTTTGTCAAGATTCATGTTTCTCATGTGGTTAATGTTTGTAAAGCACCTTGTGCTTTTTGGTAGGAAAGATTTATAAATAAAAACTAAATCAATGTCTGAATAAATGATTTTTAAAAGTACAAACTTCAAAAAAGTGCAAACTTCAAAATTAAGATTTAGTTTGGTTAAAAAGAAAGTATTCTTGCTTTTTAGATTTAACTTATGTAAATATATGCTATTTTCCTCAAATTCACGGTTAGCACAGAACACAGAAGCTGTTTTTTGTTTGTTTCTGAGCAAGGCAGCTGCTGTGGTGGGTCTTAGGAAAAACGCAGGGGAGTTGGAGAGGTACTTGTTTTAAAAATACGGATTTCCAGGCCCTCCCCTTGACATGCTGAATTTGGATCTCTGGGAGACCCCAAACCTGTTAGGTTATAAAGTTCTCCAGGTGTTTATGCAGAGCAGACTCGTTTGGGATTCATAAGTATAGCCCATACATAATACTGACCACCCAAATCATCCACATTCTGTATATCCTAAGGAGACTTTAGTACTTATTGAAGAGAGGATTTTCATCTTTATCTCTGATTGCAAGATAAATTGAGTCTAGAGTTAAGGTATCAATTTCAACCTGAAATTATTTGGTGACACAACATAGTGATTTGAGATTTTAAAAATCTTTTTGTCCAACTGTTCTATTATCAGCTTCTTGATATAATAATTCCTATTTTATTCATCTTTGTAAGCACACGCTTTGGGTAAATCCAAACAAATCTACTATCATATAGTCATTCATAGAATAAATGTACAATGGTAAATAAAAAGGTAAGAACTTGTTAAGCTTAGATTCTTGCAGGAGAGACAAACAATAAACTCAGAAACAAACAAGTACCGAGGATAATGTGAAGAAATGATGAGTACTGTGAAGAAAACAGGTAATGTGTTGAAAGGTGACAAGAATTGGGACAGGTAAGAATTTATTTAAATCGGTAGTTAAGGAAGGCCTTCCTGAGGAGGTGAGCATTGTGGGAGAAGACAACCAGCAAGTATCAGGGGGTGAAGGAGTCCAGGCAGGGGAACAGCAAATGCAAAGGCAAAGCTCAATGAGTTTTGAGAAACAGAAAGAAGGGCAGGTGAGTGGAGTATCTGTGTTAATGACTCGATGGCAGGACATAAAATATCTAGAGGTACAAAATGGGATTGGAGGTGGTGGCATGACCAGAATGACTTGAAAAGCTGGCCAGGAGCTAAGGTTGTTTCTCTTGGTGGTGAAGAGCAGGACTGCCCTTGGTTTCAGTAAGACCAGGATTCCATCTGGCCTTCGGCAATTACCAAAGAACTGACCTTGTATATAGGACTTAATCTGACTCCAATTGCCTTTACTGTTAAAAAGGAGATAATACCAGACTAGTAATGCTGTGAATAATCATAGTCCATTGCATTGTTATGAGAATTAAATGAAAAAATAAATATCAAGGGCTTAGCCCCATGCATGGCTCTTTGTAAGTGCTCTGTAAATGTTAGTTGTCATTATAATGGGCAAGAGTTTCTATCTAGATAAAATTCATTATGGCATGTTTATATGCATATTATCATAGTGTATCATATCATATATAAATTTATATCATCCCTCAAAAATAATTTAATGATTATGATATAAGAGAATATGGATAGAAAAACAAGTGATCAGTAATTCGTACTATGAACTGCTAGCTGGTAAATGCTGATCTTCGAGGAATCCATAGTTACTGGTTGTACAACCTCTTCCAAAAAAGAACTAAATAAAAGTAGATTCTTTTATACTAAGGTACTATCTGATCTAGATATATTTTCCCGACAATTTAAGCTGGGAAAATGGTTCAGCTTGTAACACTGAGAAGTGCATCTCTACTCTAGTTCTGGGACATTAGAACCTTTCCCAAACAAACTATTCCCAATTTCGTCCTGATTCGCAATAAACAACCCCACCTAAATTCAAATCCACTACATTCAGTGCTCATTTAAGGAAGAATATCAGGAATCAAATTTACATTAACTATTAAGTAAAATATGACAGCTATATATCACATGGGCTATTAGAAAAATAAAAATAGAGCCTTTTTAATAAAGAGTCTCATTGGGTGATAGATATATTTCTTTTTCAATTATTCATGTATTTGATACCAGGATGAAATAAACCAATAGGTAAAAAGTACCATGTACAGTGCTTGCCACATAATAAGCATCAAATAAATTGTAGCTATTATTAGTATATTGATGACAAAGCGAAATGCTTTTCCTAATTAGAGTAATTCTTAAATGTACAGACTTACAGCCTTTGTCCACCCCCACTGATCTTCTTTTATTGGAATCCCCAGGAGATCTCAAATATGTATTTTTTTACAAGCAAAATCCCTGTGCTAAGCCTAGCCTTGCCAAAATATGCCTATCCTGTGTGCAGGAATAAACACATTTTGTTGTACTTCTTGAATTTTTTATGAGAATGTAAAATTTTAATAAATATAATAATAATAATAAACATAGGTATAATCTTTTCATATAAGATATAACTCTCTCTTATGGACTTATCAATATTTATATGCCAAAAAAGGAAAATAATGTATATATGCATTTCCAATCAAAGGGGTTGCAATTCTTTTTTCAATGGTATTTTTAAGGGGCATTTTTTTCCCCTCTGAATACCTAATAATGGCTCACTTGAAGAATGCTTGACTCCAAAAGTTACTGTAGGAAAACTGAACATTGCTTCACATGTACCATTACATGTCACTAGCAATAGCAACAACCCATATTCTTTCATTTGAGAATGCTTTGAATAATTTTGACATGATCAAAAGTTCTAGTTCTCCTAAATGTAATCAGCTTCACAAGCTATTTATTGTTTCACACTTTCAAGGAATTTCTTTAGTCATCTTCTCAGCACTTAAGCACTGAGACATAGCGCCTGCCTTCATGGTGCTCAGAATTGATCTAGTGGGATGCAGACAATAATAAAATAGTTTTACGAACAGATAACTAAAACTGTGATAAATACTTTGAAGAAAAACTTCCTGGAGTCTTAAAATCACATAGCACAGTGAGTAGGGATAGCAGTGAGCTCAGAAATGAGATGTAAGACTAAGAGCTAACTCGACAAAGAGGAGGGAAAATGTAAGCAGCTGGAGGTGGGGGCTTAGATACTTTGCTATAGAGAGAGGCAGGGTGCTGAGCCCTTCTGAGGAAGTGAGCAAAGGTAGTGTGGCTGAAAGAGGAGGAGACTGAGGAAAGCAGAGGTAAGCCCAGGATGAGGGTTAGAATGACTTTGCCCTAAGCACATTGGCTTTAAGCAAAAGAGTTACAGGATCAGATTAGCATTTAGCTTCAGGGGAGGACAGGCTGAAGAAGAGAAATAGAGACAGATTCAGATGAGTTTATGCAAAGCATCAGATCAATGGATAATGCCTCATTACTTCCAAGGCTGCCTTTCACTGGTGATCTAGTATATAAAATTAAAGTCCTGGCATTTTCCATGCCAACATGGAATAATTAAGAAACAAAAGCTCAATTAAAGGAAGAAATATAAAAGAGTTATTTATATGCCATCTTTTTGTTAATGACTTTTATAATCACTTTAAGTATATTTTCTATTTTGAATTCTAATTTCTGAGTACTATTTTCTTGAATCTTTAATATTTTATTTTTCTTACTTAGCAAAGCAATATACTTACAGGGATCCATTTACAACTGTTAAGGGGTTGTAGATAATGCTTCTTTGGATATCTTTTACAAGTTAAAGTTAGTTTCAGTTTAATCTGATAAAATTTCTATTTGTACCTTTTTAAAGGCAATTTCAAAAGTCTTCAATGAAACAGTCATGGAATCTCTGATCCAAAGAATTCTTGATTTCAGCATTTGATAAAAGAGCAAAGCAAACTTAAAATATCAACTTTATGGGATGACATTTACATGTAAAGCTTCCTTTTCTTCACTGATGAAAAATATTACTTTATTACAGATTTGATTACATTTGATCATGTTTTGGCTGAGTTTGAGGAATGTCTCTTTGGTAATTGCTGGTAAAAATACAAACAGATTGGAAGGACATCACCTCCCAGAAATACTACAAATGCCACACTAAGTCACACTGTCACCATTCATGACTATATTTCAAGAAAAAAATATTTAATTTAATTTCATTTTCTTTTGCTTTCAGAGAGAGATTTACATGCCAGGCCATCAACTACATGGAAGAGTTTTAAGTTGGCAGTAACATTACTTCAAGCAGAAAGGATAATTGGACATAGGCTATAAACTGTTTTCTGGCTATCTCAGACGGTGCTGAATAATTAACCTCTTCACTCCTGCTCAATATTACTTCTCTGTCTTCTGGTTTCTTCTGCCATTTTCTGCTTTTTTTTTCTTTTATGCTATCTGTCTGCTTGGAATGTTCTGCTGTATTTCTTTAAATGCCTTCTCAGAGCTAACCTCTGGCCAAAAAACTATCTGGCTAGTCCAAATCTATTTTGTTTCATTGTTTGTGCAATTCCCTTCAGGCTATATTCTTCTTGTCCTTATGTTTGGTCCACCTGTGGGAAGGATGGGAACTGTTTTGACATTCCATAATGTGTTCAGGTCACCATCTGTCTTTGTTATTTTGAGTTTATTAAAATTTTCACAAGGCACATCAAAATAATAGTGATAATGCCAGCTGGTTGGCAGGCATGGGTCTATGAAGCAGCCTTGCTGTTAATGGGTGGAGTGGTTGCTGACTTTGTTCTCTGTTTATTTGCAGGTCTTTTAATTGAGATGATCGATGTTTCCAGGTTATGAATAATCAAATCCATGCATTCCTTCACTTGTCCACCTATTTGTTCATTCATTTATGTATTCATTCAGCAAGTATTTATTCAATATCTTTCATATACTTAGCCCTGTGCTAGACCCTGGAGATCAAGTAATAAGTATATAAGACAAAATCCCTGACTTCTAAAGAGTTTACTCTAATAGGGTGAGGGGCAGGAGCAAATACTAATTAGACAATCTCACTCATAGATGTATAATTATAAATTGAGGGAGGGAGTAGGAAAGAACGGAATGCTGTGGATCCATAGTCCAGGTAACAAAAAAAATATATATAACTAGAAAGGTAAGGAGGGAATAGTCCACGATGGATGTTTTCCTTGGAAAATGATAAAGGTAAGATCTAACAAAAAGGGTGGACATGGAAGGGGAGAAGAGAAGTGTAACTATGTTCTGGATAGAAGAAACAGCATGTGCAAAGGTTATGTGGCAATGTGTACACCTCTTTCAAGGAACTAGAAGAAAGGCAATGCCAATATAACTGATGTCCACAGTAAAATGGATATGGTGTGTGATAATCTCTAAGCTGAGGTAGATGCAAGGCCAAGTCACAAGGCTTTGCGAGCCTTGTTGCAAATTGGGTCTTCATCCTACTGAAAGCATTTAAAAATCACCAAGAGAAGTCCTGGTGAAGAAGCATCAAATACACTCTTTGAACAGAACCCTTTGGCTTCAATATGCAAACTGGAGACTCCTTGAATGCTAACACTTGATATAATTTATTTAGAAAGAGAAATGGAATACTGCTTCTGCTCCTGCCTGAAATTTTTCAAAACCAGATAATAATGTTAGTAAGCCAATCACCCATGAAAGTTTGGTATTAAATTTCCCTATTTTGAAAACAGTAACTACTAAATCTCCCAGATTAAACACACACACACACACACACACACACACACACACACACACACACACCCTCTTCCATTTTTAAAAACTAGAATGCGTAGGAACTAACAATCTTTTTAATCACAGTCACAAAAAAAATTTACAAGCTAAACAGCATCCTACAGACCTTAAAAAGCATTAAGATAAGTGGTTTCTTTAGGTTTGTCTTTTGTTTTTTAATTCTCATTGCATTTTAGCTTAAGTGATGGACATACTTACTGGTGAGAACTAAAATAGATTAATGCCTTTAAGTGCCAAAAGACAAAACCACAGCTTTTTATGTGGCCTGTATTAATAGAGATCCTCTGACTTTTGAAGGCTACCAACTGTGATCAAAGCCCCAGACACTCTTTAAGCATCCAGTTCACACTACTCAGCTTTTAAAAACCCTCTAGTGAATCTGCTAAACCATGCAGTTCTGGGATCCAAAAGAGTGAGTCTGATTTTATCTATAGTTCTGTCTTCAAAATAATAATAATAATAATAATAACATATCTACAGGCGCAAAGATATTTAGGAGTACAAACAAATACATTTTAATAACAATAGGGGGAAAATCAGATACTTGGCCTACCTTCTAAGACCCAAGTTCAGGAGGTTGAATTTTCACTCTTCTATCTGACAACATAATTAACACCTACAACTGCCACAGACACATACTCCCTGTAGTGTTTTAATCTTTATTATTATATTCACAGCTTTTAAAAAAATAATACAATACCAAATTATAAACTCATGTCCTGTTCAACTGTCAGACAGGATCCTGGTTTCCTTTTACAAGACAGTGCTGAATATTTACAGAAATATACATATTCAAAGGATAATAATCTCCAAGAGGAAAGCTATTAAGGATTCTCTAAAAATGAGGAGCAACATTAGCAAAGGAGGCAATTACAGTCACATCAAAGACAGATAACAACTCATTGTTTTAGCAAGAATGGAAGGCTTGTCCCATGTTTTTGCTTGATTGTTAATACAGATTTAAAACAAGCACCCAGAGAAAAATCTTTGCTGCTTTGAATCTCAAAGATTTTTTTGAAGTCTCATCAAGCATAAAACACCTAAATAACTTTTCTGATATCTTTCTGTGGGGTAGGCAGAATTCTAAGATGGCAGCCAACATTCCCACTCAGTGAGTACAATACCTATAGAATCCCCTCCTCTTGAATGTGGGTGGGACTGTGAATATGGTGGAAAAGTCACTCCCTACATTAGGCCAGATCATTTGGCAAAGAGGAAACTCACTCCCATGATTTTTGTTACATTATATCATATAGCTCCTTTGGCCAACTGGTAGGATTCTCTTCTAGCATCAGGGAAGAAAACTGCCACATTGTAGAGAGGGGCACTTGCCAGAGAACAAAGGGATGTCTCTTAGAGTTGAGAACACTTCTCCGTCCCAGAACCACAGGGAATGAAACTCTATCAACAATTGGTGAATCTGGAGGAACCCAAGTCTCAGATGAGATGGAAATCCCAGTTACCCTTGCTTTAGGCTAAAAGCTAACCAGTGCCTAGAGTCTTGACCCATGGAAATAGTGACATCATAAATTTGTGTTGTTTCAAGCCTGTACATTTATTGCAATTTGTTGTGCTACAATAGAAACTAATACATTCAGGATAAGGTTTATGTTATCTAAGATTCTGCAGTGTTTGTATTAAAAAACAAACAGGATGGGGAGAAAAGATCCTTATCCTTAGCAAAGGATATGGTTGGATAATTAAATTTAAATTTCTCAAAAGTTGTATTTTACTCCATGAAATCAGTAAGACTAATTTTTTCTTATCTCTAATAAAAATAAGTAAAAGTTTTCCAGTAATATAAACAATAGAGGGTAAAGACTATAAATACAGCATGTGTGATAACAGAAGACCCCTGAAATCACAGTACCAGCTTAGCCACCAACAGCCGTGTGATCTTAGGATGCCATATAATCTTTGCAAGTCCTAGTTTCCTCATCAGTAAAGTGAAAGTATAAAACAACGTAGGAGTTTGCGTTTTAACAAGCTCTCTCAGGAATTCGCAGGCTTGCTAAAGCTTGACAAGCTGTATTTTATATATATATATATATATATATATATAAAATACATGAGGTTTACTCCTTTTTACTCTTATTTAACATCTTCCCATAGATGTTGATTCAGGTTTTGTGGGATTTGGAATTTATATAGTTATGGGGATCCTCTTCAGAAAGAAAGTTAGGAAGGAAGGATGGAAAGAAGGAAGGAAGGGAGGAAGTGGGGAGGAAGGGAGGGAAGGAGGAGAAAGAGAGAGAAAGATAAAGAGGGGAAGAGAGAAAGAAAAAGGAAAGAATAAAAATTAGAAATTAGTCAGCATCTTAGGAAGGATCATGGAAGTGAGAGGCTGAAGCTAAGTCATCACAGGTTTCAGAGAAAATCTGTGTTTTCTCTGTTTTGATTCCTTATTCACACTCATCTAATTCCAAAACTCTTGAAACTGCCCTCCCTTAATCTCCCTCTTCAATCTCCCCCCTCTACTGATTCTTCCTTATCGGTTCAAAACAGTCACCTCTTTCCCCCTTAAAACAAGAGTTTTGAAAACAAACAAAAACTCCAAATAAAAAGTGCAAATAAAAAAGCAAAATCTCTCCTTCAAATCTGTTTCCCTCCGTTTTCAATCTTATTTCTAATTCATAACTGACATGTCTTTCTAGTTTGTAACTAAACTAAAGTAACTTCCGTGTGTGTTGTCCACACAATTTCCTTTTTCTCATCTCTAGTTTACCTTCTGATTGCTGTAAAATGACTAAAACTGCTCTCACAAAAAAAAAAAAAAAAAAAAAAAAGGCTTCTTCCTTCTAAATCTGTTCTCATCTTAATGAATCTTTCAGTAGCATTTGACACTTCCCTTCCCCCTACACAGATTTTTTTTCAGAAACATTTTAAAGCATAGTGAAAGGTTTAAAGTATACAATGATTACATTTATGCCCACCACCTAGAATCTTTTAACAATCCTTAATATTTTGCCATCTGCTCTATGTGTGTTTGTGTGTGTGTGAATTTTCCCTAACGACTGTGCAGGGTATGGATATCAGGACATGCACACACCTTCAAATACATCAGCTTGCACCTTCTAAAAATGCTGACATTTTCCTAAGACACCAAGGGCCATCATCACAACTAAGAAAGCTGACAATAATTTGGTAATATTATCTGCCACCCAATACATATTCATATTCCTTTATTGTCTCTAAGTCCTTTTAGCTGTTTGATTCATGGTATAAGCTTATACTCAAGTATCATGCTCTGAATTTAACTGTTAAGTTCTTTTAAGTCTTTTAAATCTTGAATAGTCCCTCCATTTTTTTTCTCCATATAATGACACCAGCCCTTTGAGGAGTGTAGGTCAATTGTCTTTGGAATGGCTCACATTCTAGATTTAGCTGATAGTTCCAATGTGTTTTTATACATTATTCTTTAATTCCCCTATATTTGCTGTAACCTAGGCTTAATGAGATACAATTTTGAAATCTTTTGGTGAAGATTTCTTCATTGATGATACTGATTACTTTATATTGCATCGCAGAAGAAGGTCTCTAATGTCAGATTGCCTTACTCTTAGTGAGGTTTAATAGGATCATTTGGTGGATGGTGATGTCTACCAAGTGTTTCTTTTTGCAAATAGTAGTCAACTAATGGGGTAATATTTTGTTGCATATGCAAGTAGTCTTTCAGCCATGATATTAGCATTCATTGTTGAGACCTGGCTTGAGTCAATATTTCACTGGGGTTGCAGAATGGTCTCTCTATTTTTTGGAAAGTTTCCTACCCGTGGCATCAGTGATATCACAAGACCTTCATCTTCATTTCCTTTTCCTTTCATTTGGTTCCCTGTTTTCAGGGATCTTTCTGTAAGTTGGACCAGTTTCACACAATTATGGTTGGTACTCATTAATTTCTTGAGAAAAGGAAATTTGGAAAGCACATTTTAATATAGGGAATTAAAATAAATGGCTTTTATTTGTGACTCTTTACAGTGTATTTAAGCATCAAGGGCAAGAAGCAACCAGCCTCCAAAACTTATCAACCATAGAAGTAATACTTTGCAATATTATAGTTCTCAATATTCAAATATATAGGTGTTTTGGTTTTGGCTTTGGTTTTTAGGATTGTTCTTACTGACATGAAGACTTTTAAGCAGCATTTAACTTTTGCATCAATATAGTCTCCCTACCAGAGCAGGAACCTTCTCTGTCTTGTTCACAGCCATACCTTCAGCACCTTTCATCTCACTGACTTTCAATAATATGTCTGAATACCTTGCTGAAGTTCCCTTGAAGGGGGACTTCATATTTTCTTATTTCCATGTGCTCAAAAAATTTATCAAAAAAAAAATCATACAGCAGTGTATTGGAACTTTTAACTAAATTTAAAAACAAGATTAAAACTCATAGCCAAATTAATAGCCACATCAACAACAAAATGTGGTAAGACTTGTAACTGTTAAAGTCAATAAAAATTTTGCAGAAAGGGTGATTTTTCCTTTTTCTTTCTTTTTAAATTTTTTAATTTGTACTCGCAGCCCCCAGAAGCCACTCCATAAATATTCCTCTATTGTCTCCCATGTTTTCACTAAATTATACATGTTCATTTCAATTAGTGCTTATTTGAAATTCAATTTTCCTTAATTGGGGGAGTAATAACTAAAACAGGACTATATTTTACACAGAATTCAGATAACCAATGGTGTTTAAGCAGACAGGTAACCCCACCTACTTCTAAATTTCTCAAGAATAATTCCTTTTCCAATGGTGACTTTAAGGTAATTATATGGTCCCAATATAAGCAAACATTTTATAGAGATTACAATTAAATATATTCTAATACTTCAAATGTTAAATTATCCAAAACATTTGATTATCCACAATGTATTGCTTCCTAAACTTCCGGACAAGTGGGGGATTTAATGTTCATTGCAATAAATGCATACACTTATTGCTAACTATTTCATAGCTCACTTAATTCAATAACCCTTGTCTGAAAAGAATAATCATGGGTGTAAAAAAATACCATTGAGATTTTTTTTTAATTGCATTACTTAGGATATACAGATCCATCAGCAGATTTACTGGTATAAGATTTTTGGTAGGGATGTTTTGAGCAATTTGATCCTTAATTAAAATAAAACTCCATGAAAGAAAATGAGCGTTACTTAAAATGAAAATAATATAGAATGTATTCATTCCATTAGCCACTGTTCTTCTATCTAACATTTATATTGTACTGAGATTACAAAACAATTACTAAAATTCATTTTATGGGGCACTCCTTCACAATGCACATCATAAAGTATCATGAGTTTTATGTTTGTTTTTAAAGAGTAAAATTAATCAACTTATTTGGTACAATTAGAGGGTGTATACATTGGCTAGGGCTGCCATAATGAACTATCACAAACTGGGTCACTGGGGACAAAGGACTTTATAGTCCCACAGATCTGAACGTCAGAATCCTGAAATGAAGATGCTGGCAGGACCATGGCCCCTCTGAAGGGCCTGTTCAGACCTCTTTAGCTTCTGGTAGTTCCTTGGTTTGTAGCACTGTAACTCCAACCTTCACACGGCATTTTCTGTGTGCATGTCTCTAACCACACTGTCCCTTTTTGATAAGGACAGCAGTCATATAGATTAAAGGGTCCACCCTACCCCAAAGAGTAAAAGGTTTGGTGCTAAGGAGAGGGTGGTTGGGTTATGGACATTGGGGAAGGTATGCGATATGGTGAGTGCTGTGAAATGTGTAAGCCTGATGATTCACAGACCTGTACCCCTGGGGCAAATAATACAGTACATTTTAATGAAAATAATTAATTTTTTAAAAATCGGGGAAAAAAAGGTTTAGTGCCCAAATAGCTCTGCAAAGTGGTTTAGAAGTAGAAACAATAAATGGTTGTAGATTTCCAAAGCATGTGCTTGATCAAGGCCTACAGCTCTAAGAACACCGTAGGTGTGAAAGGCCCACAGGGCACACTTGCGAAAATTTTAACTCGTGACAGAGCGATCAAAAACAAATATGCAAGACTAACTGAGATAAATGTGAAAATTTAGAGAGAAAAGCAAGGCCCTTATCATCCAAAACAGAAAAGCAATATTATAAAGCTAAAATCATTAAGAAAATAATAATAATATACAAAAATCAATAGTAATGGAACACAATTCAACATACATAAAAACAACAACCCAGTATAAAATAAGGTATGGATCACATAGCAAAGACTCAGTAAATTATGTTTTTCAGATAACGGGTCAAAGTCATTAACAAATTTTTAAAATCTATTTTGTGGACCACAGCCAGTTTTTTGTTTTGCTTTGTTTTGTTTTAATTGAAATAGAATAGAATGAAATGGGATGGGATGGAATAGGATAGGACAGAATAGGATAGAATAGGATAGAAGAGTTCATAATTCAGTACTAACATGAATGATAAAAGTTATTTCTGACACTTTTATTTCAGTTACAGGTTTGCATGTGTATCATATGTGTTTTAGATTGTATAAAATGCACTTTTTAATGTAGGTTGCAATTAAAAAAAAGTTTGAATGCCTCTCTGGTAAATAATTTAAGGTAATTATCTGGAAAATTATATCTTAGTTTCTAAAAACTAACAAAAAATATAGACAGATTGAAGGGTTTTTAAAGAAACAACAACAGTACATAAGGATGGACATATATATAATCTCCGAGGAAGAAGTTGGTAAAAGTTAAAAAAGAAATTACAAAGAAAATGTTTGAATTCATAGAAATAAAAAATGTATAGATCAGAAAAGTAATCAAAACTGGAGGGAACATGGCAAACTGGAAAAAATAATTGCAACACCAACAACAGAAAGAAAAGATCCTTTACATGTAAAGAAGAATTAGAAATCAATAAGAAAAGCACTAATAGTATAGAATGTAAATATTTACAGGTAAGAGACATATAACCAACTAAAAAGTGTTTATTTTCACTTAATTGAAAAAATAAAAAATTAGGCAACAGTGAAGTATTCTCTACCTTATCATATTTTGCAAGAGCTTTTGAAAAAGATATAAGAAATACCTAAGGTATACTATTTTGGATTCCAATTTGGCAATATATCAAGAACCTTAAAATGTTATTTTTCATTGGCCAAATAATTCCATTGTGTAGAGTTTCTCCCAGCAAAATAGTATGAAATATGCAACAGCAATAAATATGGTTCAGCTATTCATCTTATTGTTCCTTGTAATGGTGCTAATTATATGCTCCATATGCCAAATAAGTGGAGCAACCTGCAATAGATGCATGTTTTCATCAGAATACTTTTTAATGAAACAGAAAAGGATGTATTCTATGTGAGAGATAATTGGAATAAAATTTTACATATGTATATGCAGGAGAAAATGATTAGGAGAAAAATGACACCATTCGTGGTTTTCTTAGGATTGAGAGATTGTGGGGAATTTTAATTTTCTTCCTAATGTCTATTTGTTCACATATCTTACATAAGTATATATTTCTTCTATGATGCTGAAGGCAATTTAGTTCATCTTAACACAATAATCTCTTTGTTGCTCCCTTCCATGTTGCCTTAGCCCTGGGTCTCTAAGGATTTTCCTAAACAAGGAATGCCTGGAGGTTGTAAACTGTTCTTTTAAGTACAATTAAGCATTCCTTCAGTCACTTTTGTTGTTCAATGTGTGTGATTTTTTTTTTCTCTTAATATAAACCTTTAGAGAATTCACTTCAGTATTTTAATTTATTGCCTGTCTCATCTGTTAAGAACCAGAACTTGAAAGAGTTAACACAGACCTGCTAATATAATAGCCTCCTATTAAACATTAATTAATGAGTTAATTCTTTAAAAGATAACAAAGCATACTAGGAAATGTATGTCATTCCTTCTGTACTAGGAGAAAGTTTTTTGTTTGTTTTGTTTGTTTGTTTGTTTGTTTGTTTTAGAGAGAGATAGTGGGGCAAATGGAGAAGGAGAGAATCTTAAGCAGGCACCACACCCAGCACAGAGCCCAAGGCCAGTCTTGATCTTAGAACCCTGAGATGAAGACCTGAGCTGAAATCAAGAGTCAGATGCTCAACCAACTGAGCAGCCACCCAAGTGTCTCTGGTTACTTGTTATTGTGCATGAATGTGGGGGATATTGGGATGCCCCCCTGAAACATCACTTTAAGGAAGGACTTGCTATTTCAGGAAGAGTAATAACCTGAACCGTGCCCAAGGTCCTGTCCCTTCCTGGGAGTGGCCCACATGTACTGGCTGACCCAGGGGGTATTATGAAGCCCTCCCCATCATAGCCTGATTTAGGAGGATTCTGAAAAGATATTCTAAGTCCAGAGCATCCAGTGTGGTTGGGTCTACACTACAGTTTGACCCTTTCTCCTCTGCCTAGTCTTTCTTCCTGCCCCTCCATTCTACATGTGTTGATCTCAAGAGCATATCTTCATAAACCTCCTACAAGGTAAACTCAACTTAGAATCACAACCCAATCAGGGGCAATAAATTACTAGTATGGATACAGGCTGGGCTGGCCACATCTTGGATATATTTTTTATTTTACTAGGTCATAAAATTAAAGAATAAAAATGTAAAAGTAGCGGTATAGATTCATTAATAGAAAAGCATTAAAAAACCAAGCTTACCTTGAAACATTACAGATTTGCCTTGGACCATTAGTCATTAATGGTTATCTATTTACAATTTTATAAAATATCATTATCAGTACTTATGAGAATATGTCTGTAACTTATTTTGTAACATGTCAGTAAAATAATTTTAAAGAAAACAACCTTTGTTAGTGTCAAGCCTTGGAGCAGTGTTAATAAAATGATTGATACCCTGAATGTGCTGATTTTGCTACCTTCCTTGATTGCAGTCAGGAGCTGATTCTGACCCGTGGGTTCCACCGCTCTCTTCCACATGCAGTAAATGATCATGGACCTTTAAGCGAACTGAACCTTGATTCTGACATGTTTCACAACACTTCCAATGATGCTGAATCAGAAAGCAGCTCTTAAAACCTGCTAACTCAAGATGCTAGTCTTTGAATTGAAGCTATCTGCTGCCCTCTGTAGATAACTAGAGATGAACATGCAAAGTCCCCAATTAGTAATGTTCAGTTTCTCAGAGTTATTTTTGTTGTGTAAACTTGATAGAATAATAGACTAAATGGGGGGATAATTCAACTAAAGAAGAATTAAGAATCTTTTCTTATAATCTTTTTGGTATTAATACCCAAAATTAAGACTACACAGTTGAAACACTGTAAGAAAAAATGAAAATGTAACACATGCACAAACATACACATACCTACACACTCACACACTACACATTTTACACTAAGTTTTTTTAATCTTTTTTGATTTTTCATTATTCTATATATTAGTCACACTTAAAAGTTGTTGAATTATAGCAGAAAATGCCTTCTGATTAAAAACATAAGCTAGCTATTCTATTTTTTTATAGGCTTAATTTTTAGACCACTTTTAGGTTCACAGCAAAATGTGAAGGCAGAGAGATTTCCCTTCTCCCTGTACCCACAAGTTCTATTTTCACATAGTACTTTTCCTAACTTTTTTTTGTATGAGGCTCACTGTTGTTTTCATCTTTTTTATTGTTGCAATTCATTTGTAAGAAAAGTCACTATTTCAACCATTCGGATTTGACTCAAACTTATTTTCCTGAGCATTCTATTCACCCAAGGAGTAGAGCTCTGTGGGGGATATTAAAATGGCAGTGATAGTGACAACAAACAGATGAGTGTTTCCCATGAGTAAGACACTGTAGCACATACTTTGTATATGTGAAACACTTAATCTTTGCAAATATTAACATCTGATTTTGTAGAACTTTTTGTGGAATAATTTTGCTGAGAATAGTATTATTAGAGTCCCATCATCATCTCTTCATTAACACAAACTGCTTTTCTTAGGGCATGGGAAAGGTCAGTTCTTTTTTGTAATGCCTGTTATTCTGTAGTGAGTAAGTGGTTTTACTCCTATATAGGTTATCTGTACTTTAAGTTCATCTATGACTTCTTGTGTTTTAGGTAGTATGTTTAAGAATTCTTCCCAAGAGATAATCAACCCCTATATTCATAGCTTCTATCTCTAAATATAAGCTAGCTTTTAATCACGTCTTTAAAGTAGTGGTTATGTCTTTATAAAAATAACATCCCCAAAGTCCTACATTATTGGCCTTCTCTGTTTCCATTAAATCTCTCGTCAGTGTACTTCTCACATCTTGTACCAGTTACAAGGAAACTTGACTTTGTTTTTATGGACTGAACTCACACTTAGATTACTGCACATAGTAACATATTACAATAATCAGTGAAAACAGGAGATACTTCCTAGCCCTGATGTTATGAATTAAGATCTAGGAAAAAGCTGGGTAAAGGAGAATGAAAAGTTGCATAGGTACAACAGATATTCAGAATAAGTGTACCCAGACAAAAGACTGAAAAATAGGTTTAGGTAAATGTAAATAAAGAATCACCTTTATAAAGCAAGTTCCATGTACTTAAAAGTACTAGATCCAAACTCTTCATAAAACTTGGCAACTAAAAGTACGGACATCATAGCTCTTTCTTCAAATTATTTTCAAAATAACAGCAAAAGCCCATAAACTACATTCAATACAAGACAAAGCATTGACTTTTTTTTCCCTCATGTGACTAACTCAAGGCTCTACTCAGTAAGAGAAAAAAAAATTTTTTGAAGGAGTTACATCAGTAAGTTATTAATTAACTAAACACCTACTTTTTAAAGCCCATTTTGTGCCAGGTACCATTTTAGGCATGGAGTTAACTCAACAAACAAAACAAACAAAAATCCCTATCTTCATGATATTACATTACATCTTGTCACAGCATCCTAGTGGAGGGAGAAAGAACATAAGCTTATAAATAGCTAGAATGTCATATAGTGGAGAAAAGTTAATCAAGGAAGAAGAATTGGGTATGAGTATGTGTCTGACTCTGTGTATGACTGGAATTTTCATTAGGATGGCCAGGGAAAAGCATACTGGTAAGACTTGAGAAGTAAGGAAGTGTCATCAGTGTTGCCACTCAACATTTCTTTATATTTGTAACTTGCAAAAGGTGGTTATCAAATCAGGCATTTTTATAGCCAACAACATGGCTATTATACTATTACACGGCAGGTATTCAATGGTGTTTGCTAAATTAATTGATTAATCAATGAATGCATCAATCAATTTAGACACATCATTCCATTTCCAAGAAATGAGTCTGCCTTAAAACAAAAGATAAATATTATACATGATGAATGTGATAATAGGTGAGGATATGCAAAGAACCACATAGTATTGAAACATGCTCAAGGACAGGTATTTTGAAGATAATAAGACTAACTAAGAAAGAGAACCCTGCTAATCAGGACCTTCCTAAGCCAGTAGGGACTAAGAAACATTGTTGGACACTCGATGGTAATGGAATTAAAATAATCAGTCCTAAATTCACAGTGAAAACTTACTGCTGACCCATTAGCCTGTACCTTAGAACACAGTACTGGTACTAATTTAAATGTGTCCTTTTATAGAAATGTCAGATCCAAACTGATGTCATTTTATCTCTTTTTTGATAGTGAATTTTCTCATCTTAAAAGGCCAGAGGTAATAAATGTGTGTGTACGTGTCATACACTCATGGACATACAAGCCAAACATTAACACACATAATTACATCATTTGTGCCATTTCTTTTCCAAATGCCTCAAAGGCTAGCTCTATTTATCTGGGACAAAACACATAACCATATAGCTGTGAAAAAATATAGTTGTGAAAAAATATGACTACATGATACCAGAATCTCTAATTGTTAATGGAAATGTAATTTATTAAATCATTTAGATATTTAGTTTATACTACAACAAAGACCTAAATATTTTGAAATATGAAGTTCTTAACACTATTATCATTGGTAAAAAGGACTGAGACTATATTTGTTCTAAAGAAGCAGTAATTTCTCCCAAGATAAATGTTAATATTTGGAAGGGATTGCAATTAGAATGGAGCTTAAGTAACCAGAGGAACACCTCAGTGTCTACTATTGGGAAACTGGGGGCATAAATGAGAGTAAGATATGGGCTATTAGTGAAGAAAGTATTTTATAGGAACTGATTTGATCTGCCTGCTTTGATTTTCAACATAATGAATAAAACACTGTAATGCCTTTAAAATTTATATAAGTTTAGTTATGAAATTTTAATATTGGCAACAGTATTATTTTACTCAATGTCATTAAGGTTAACCTTCTCTTTCTAATTCAATAAAGCAAAATTTATCAAAGCTTACTTTATAGTTCTTCAAAAAGTAGTCTGTTGATGGTGATTTCTCTCTCTATTGGCAACATCTTGAGTGGAACTAGTAAGAAATCACATCAATCCATACAAGGAAAAATACTACCAATTTAAGTATCCATTCTTACCTTAGTCTTTACTTCCCATCCATCTACAATTCATACTTATCCCTGAATCTCCAAGGAACTACACCATATGTTGGTGTGTATGGAATTAGAAGACATGTCTCTAATTCTATGCAACATTTTTTTTTCTCTGCAACAATATATTATCTAAAGATTTTTAAATATTGATTATTCTAGACATCAAAGTAGTTGATAAATCTTAAATGTGTTTTCACTTGAGTGGAAATTTTCTAAAAATCTCCATTTTACTAATAACTTTAAAGGACTTATGGTTGAAACTATATGACATCAAATTTATAGAAAAGAAAATCATGCAAATAAATGTGCATGGTTGTGTTTCACAGATATACACATATCATTAGCCCATTTTTTTCCTTCCCACAAAGGATTCTTTAGAGATTATCACTGTTCCACTGGGAAAAAAAAAAGTGAAGGATGGCGATTCAGAAGACCTAAACTTCCAGAAAACAATAAAGTCATGCAAAGAGATTTGGATTTTTTTTTAATGAATATATACATAACATTTTGGAATAAGCTTCTACTAAAAGCATTGTTAGGGGATTGCCACTGCACGAAAGAGAAAAAGAACTGAAAGAGAATTGTGGATTAAGATTCATAAAACATCAGCTGTTGTCCCAGTTCTGCTTGCAATTCAGTTTGGGGGAATTCACTTAACTACTTAACAATTTTATTCCTGATTTGTTAAATAATGAGGATATAATATACAATCTCTGAGGTCCCTTTCAGATCTAAGAAGTACTAATATTCTAAGTTGTCAGAATTATCACCTTTCTTTTGTAGGGAGTTTATATATTTTAAAGTTTAAATAAGCAATGTACTGGAGCACCGGGGTGGTTCTGTCGGGTAAGCATCTGCCTTCAGCTCAGGTCATGATCCCGGGTCCTGGGATCGAGTCCAAAGTCAGACTTCCTACTCATATGGGAGTCTGCATCTCTCTCTCTCTCTCAAATAAATAAATAAAATCTTTTTTTAAGAAAATAAAAAAATAAGTAAGCAATGTATTAACAATGGTTAGAGAATGTTAGATCAATATAAAGGGAAAAAATAACAAAATAATAGATATCTTATTACTAGCCAACTATTACTGGTATGTGGACTCTTCCGTATGTGTGTTATTCAAAACAATAACAAGACTCTCTACCTTATTTTTCTTCATAAACACAATATACCAAACACCTTTGTACGTTACTTCCACGTATAGATTAGGATAATTTTATTTATTTATTTACTTAAATATTTTATTTATTTATTTATTTATTTATTTGTCAGAGAGGGGGGGGGCACATGCAAGCAGGGGGTGCAGCCAACAGAGGCAGACAGAGAAGCAGGCTCCCTGCTGCGTAAGGAGCTCAATGTGCGGCTCAATCCCAGGACTCGGGGATCCTGGGGGATCCTGACTGAGTGGAAGGCCGATGCTTAGCCAACTGAACCACGCAGCCATCCCTAGGATAATTTTGAGTACTTTATTTGTATACACAAAATATATTTACTCAATCCCCTTTCTCTTGGAGTTTTAGATTGTTTCTAATTTTGTTATTATAAACAAACTGATGAATAACATTGTAGAGTTAAGAGTAAAGAAATTTACAAATTTCTTTATTTCCTTGCTACAAATGCACAGATTGGGATCATTTAAGTCAGAAAGTAGGTATTTCTTTTTAGTAATGTGATATATCTTGACAAATCATCATACAGGAATTTTACCCTGACAGAGTTGCACAAGTGGTATAACAGAGGGCTCGTTTTCTCAAAGACAATCCTGGGAGCCTTATTGCTGTTAATCTTTGTTATTTTGATAGGCAAAAATGGTACCCTACTCTCATTTCAACATTAACTTATTTGATAACTAATGGGAACAAATGTGTCACTACATGGTCTGGGCCACTTCTACTTTTTTTTTTTTTTAAGTAAAATTTTTTGTATGTGCTTTAGCTCATTAAAAAAAAATTGACAGACTTTACATTTTATAGCAGTTTTAGGGTACAGAATAATTGAGCAGAAGTTACAGAGTTTTCATATACCTCTTCTCTTACCCCACCACCCAGTTTCCTTATTATTAAAATTTTGCCATGTGGTATATTTGTTATAACTGATAAACTAATATTGATACATTATTATTTGCTAAAGTCCATAGTTTAAAGTTTACTCTTTGTCATGTATATAGTACTGTACTATATTTTCTTTTTGTCATGATTTTATTAACATTTTCTTTTTTCTAGTTTACTTTTATATTAATATAATTAATGTAATAAATTTATTAATGTAATAAATTATATTAACATACAAAACATATTAATCTATGTATATCTCTGTTAGCTATACATAAATATGTTAAGATTAGTCTTTCATCTACCTGTATCTTAGAACAAGGCCTCCATCACTTCTCTATTTAACATAGTAAACCCTCCACATATTCAGCCTTTCTTTTTTTTTTAAATTATCTATTTATTTGAGAGAGTGAGAAAGAGAGCTCAGAAGCAGGGAGAAGGGCAGGAAGAGAGAGAAGCAGATGTCCAGCTGAGCAGGGAGCCTGATGTTAAGCTTGATCCCAGGGCCCAGAATCACAACTTGAGCCAAAGGCACAAGCCCAACCAACTAAGCCACCCAGGTGCCCCCTTCTGTGCCTTGTTTTTTGCCATAGCACTTACCACCACCACACATGATTTAAATTTTACTCCCTTATTCATTGAATGCTTCTCACAACTGGTGTAAACTCCATGAGGTCAAGTATGTTTATCTGTTTTGCTCTCCACTGTATATGGAGAACTTAAAACAGTACCTGGCACATATTAGACACTCAATAAATACTTGTTGAATAAACAAATATGATTCTGTATTTATAACGATGAATAAAAAAAGAGACTCTGGCGGGACCTGGGTGGTACAGTCGGTTAAGTTTCTGACTCTTGGTTTCAGCTCCGAGCTCCATCTCAGGGTTGTGAGATGGAGCTTCTCATTGGGTGACGTGCTCAGCTTGGAGTCAGCTTGGATTTCTCTCTCCCTCTCCCTCTGCTTTTCCCCTCCCCTCACTCTCTCTCTCCCAAACAAATAAACTTTTTTTTTTTTTAAATAAAGACTGACTCTGCCTTTATAGAATTTACAACATAGTGAGGAGATAGACACAAAACAGAGAAAGAAAGAAATATGCTGTGAGGAGCACTGGGTGTTATACTTAACTAATGCATCACTGAGCACTGCATCAAGGACTAATTATGTACTATACAGTGGCTAATGGAACATAATAAAAAAATTTAAAAAAAATACATGTATAACTATGAATATAAAACAATATGCAGGAAGGAGCTGCAATGCTTCAAAACAGAGTCTGGGGGATATGTGGGATTGTACTTTTTTTTTTTTTTTAAGATGTTATTTATTTATTTGGCAGAGATCACAAGTAGACTGAGAGGCAGGCGGGCTGAGCAGAGAGCCCAATGGGGGCTCCACCCCAGGACTCTGAGATCATGACCTGAGCCAAAGGCAGAGGCTTAACCCACTGAGCCCCCCAGGTGCCCCTGTGGGATTGTACTTCTATACAGTGACTAGGAAATGCCTCTCTGAAAATGATCATCCAAGCAGAGAGAGAAATATATGTGTCGGTCCGAAGGCAAGAAACAGATAGATGGAGTCTAGGAAAATATAAGAAGACAGGCGTGTGGCTGAATCATCACCCGAGAGAGAAGGGGACAAGTCTTACAAGAGAGAAGAGAGAGAAGCCTTACAAGCCATAGTGAGGAGTTTGGAATTTATTCAAAGTATAATGGATAACAACTGAAAAGATTTAACCAGGGATTAAAATGATTGGATTTATATTTTTAAGAGCTCTTTGTGTTTGCTTTGTGAAGAATGTATTGGGGACCAGGGGGAAAAGAGAAGAAATGGCAAGAGCAGTTAGGGAGCTCTCATAGTAGGCAAGTAATAATGACTGCCTGGTACACAATGAAGGGAGAGGATCTGCAAGTAGACTGGAAATATATTTTGGATGTAGAATCTATAGGACTTAGTGAGTAACTGAATATCGGAGATGAGGAGGATGTCAGAATTAAGGACGCTCCTCCGGTTTCTGGCTTCTGGTTAAGCAAATGAATCCACAATAGTACAATTTACCAAGAAAGGGACAACTGGGGGACTGGGGGAAGGTGGGGTGGTAGTGAAATCAGATCTTAAATATTAAACCATCTTTACATTCACAAAATAAATTCTGCTTATCCATGACATTTTATGTACGGTTTGATTCTTAGGCTTATTTTTAATTTGAATTTATAATACGAAGTTCCTCTATTGAGGCATTATCCATGAAAGCTGGCTTACGATATGGTTTCGAGAAACAACCTCCTATAAGGACCTTGATGATACAAATCCAAGAATGGGTTGGAGACGGTGTTCGGGAGTTCTCACAACTCCTGACTTCTCACAACTTCCGAGTTCTCACAACTCTCACAACTGTGCCACTTATGTTAATAAAGCAGACCATCCTATGGCCCTGACAAACCCTATTTACCTCAAAATTGGAGAAGGAGGCAATATTCTTAGTTCCTGAGCTACAGTGTTTTGTCCTTCCTTTTCTTCTAGGAAGGCAACAAAACTACAACTATTATGCTTGTTCTCCTGCTGCCAATGGTGGGCCCATCCTTAATATGATAAACCAGATGTGTGGTGTCTCATGTCTGTAGTCTAACATGTTACCCAATTGTGTAATATGCACTGAAACAAAATGAGGCAAATATTGAATTCTAAAGCCATACTGAATTCTAAAGCCATATACTAAGGCTCACAATTCAGTTTCTAGAACATAAGTATAAATACAGGCAGTTTCAGTAGAGCACAAATAAGATGTCTCTAAAGTTTGAAACTAAATATTCTACAGGATTGGCCTTTCTGGGATTATTAGAGTTCACATTCTACTTTTGTCTAAGTCAGAGGAGTAGTTTCAATTAAAAATAACACTTAACAGTGGTCTTGGTCAATAGAGAAGGAGAGTGGTTTTATCAAAGTCTGACTTTAGTGATTAATTTTAACCTTTGACTAATTGCTTTGCTCTCCCTTCAGTTTACTTTCTCCTGAAGGCTTCCCTGGGCATATTTATTTTTAGTATTCCTGTGCTTATGTAGGTACCAAATACTTACACCACCTCTAAAAAAGGTGCTATGAAAATACTTACCAGCATCTTTCGGGAGTTGTTTTCCCTGTTTAACCTTGCTTACTAGGAGGGAGAGAGAAAGCGCCTAGACTTTCTCTGTTGAAGCCCTCATAAAGCACACGTCAAGGGTTCCTGAGCCAGCCTTCTAGGCATGCAGCCTGTGAAGCAGCACACTGGCCCCAGCTCAAACGGTCCCCAGCCTTGCTCTAGTGCTCTTCTGCAGTCATCTTAAAGTTGTCAATAATTTCATCTTTGAATTTATGTTTTATAACTGCAGTCTGGTGGGACAGTGGAACATGGTGTAAGCCAAGGAAATATGTGTAATATGCGTGTCTGTCACTCACTTGTTGCTGCCGCATTCACACCCAGGACTCATGATGCCCCCTGGAGCACACAATTCCAGTGAAGTTATAGTAGTGGGAGTTCAACAAGACTCAAAGGGAGAGTATATGGTAAATGTGTTATGTCAATGGCTGAGTAAGTAAGGGAATTCTGACGGCCCAGATAGGTCATAGTTTCCGTATAAACCAGAACTTGTTTTGAACGTAGAAAGAAGGCAATGGTATTCTAAGGAATACGAAAGAACGACGGAGGAGCCTTATTGCAGCCCTTCTCACTTGCATTACTTACATTTAGCAGCTGATCACTTATGCTGAAAATGATATAAAAGTAAAGGTAAAGATGGGGCAATATATAGTTCTTTTTCCTTTTAGTCCTTCCACATCAAATAAGCTTAAAGATTATGGGTAGGATGTGTATATATCAAGAAGTAAAATACAAACAGAAGAGTTAATTTTGTGCAGCATTTCCACTATTCTGATAAGAATGAAATACATATGCATGTATGAGTTCCAAGATATCAATTATGTAATTTCTGTGATTCTGCATACTAGTTAAATGGTCCTATATTTGCATTTAAAACTATGTACAATGTAAAGATGAAATGGTAAAATCCATACTAATAATTTAAAATTTTAACTCGGTACAACATTAAATAGCAAATAAAAAAAATAACACAAAACACGTGATAAGTCAAAAGAGGGACAGAGGAAGAAGATAAAACAGCATTATATTTTAGCATGTTTAACAACACCTTTGTCCCCCTATTTTGCCTCTTTGTTTCGAAAATGTTGGATGAGGGAAGGAATTGGGAAAGAGCTCTGACATGCCATCTCAAATGAGTCTTACTCCTTAATTGATCAGCTGGAAAATGTGGGGTGTGTGTGTGTGTGTGTGTGTGTGTGTGTGTGTGTGTGTGTTCTCTCTAAGAGCTAGTGTTCTACCTAGGATACTTACCTTGGAAAAGGTCATTTCTTAAATGGTATTCAGATGGTAGAAAAGTTGAAATGACCTCGTAAGAGTAAGCCATTTATCCTTTTCTTGCTGACAAGATAGGCCTCAAAAGCATTTATCACCTCTTTATTACTGAAAAAATGTTGAATGTCAAAAGGGGGACAATTTTGTAGAAGATTCTGGTTTTACCATTTCATTGTAGATTTTAAGAAAAACCAAAAAGCTATGATTATTCTTCCATCCAATTAAAGGCCCACAAAATTGACATAAATCTTTAAAAAGTGTTTTATTCTTTTTTGAAAAGCCTGGTGCTCTACTAGGAAATGTCGATTTTGTTACTTTCTAACTTGTGGGAACCAGTTTGGTTATTTAGTGTTTTTTTTCCTAAGCAATCATAAATGTAACAACTGTTTAAGAGCAGGGATAGTCATGAATTTTAATGTATACACTGGGTGTTTTAAAAGATGAAGAGCTAATTCCAATAGGAGTAGACTGAATTATTTACGTAGGTTGTATTGATTACTTCTGGAATCAGTATTTTCTCTTTGGCTCCAGCAGTTAAATTCTTTTGCCACATTTAATCTAGTTTAAAGGTTTTTTGCACAACTTCCTGTTTGTGTCCCATAATTTAATATTTTCTTTCATAATTAAAAAAAAGGGCAGCCATTTTAAACATAAAGTTAACATCTAGCTTTTTGCTATTTGAATGAAATCTTCACTGAATATTAGGGAGTAGAAATGATGAAGTTTTAGAATATAAGTGAGGTCCAGAGCCATTGACCAAGAAAGAATTCCTGAGATGTCTTTGGTGCAAAATGGTGGTTTATGAAAGCATGGGGACAGGACCTGTGGGCAGATGGCATTGGTGGGGGGGGGGGCAGGTAAGGAAGAGGGAGTTTCAAAAGAACTTTCATATGCTAAAGAGGACCTATAAGATATGGAGGCCTTGCCATTGTCAAATTAAGGTAGTTTTCCCCTCTAGCAAGGTATTAACATTAAGATAGTTGGGAGATTCCTAGAAGGGTGTCACAACTTCCCACCCAGAATGGGGTGTGGGGGGGGCAGGTTGCAGGGTGTCAGCTTCTGCTTTATCTTCAGTCAGTCTTCTGTTCCCTCATCAGAAAGAATCAGGATTGTTATGTCTTCAGTCTGAGGAATACTTGAGAAAAGAAACAGAAAGTATCCTGCACACAATGGATAACTGTTTGCTACAGTAAAGGTTATGAAAATTAATGGAGAGATCCAAATGCCTCTTAATGGCACATCGATGAGAAACATCCTATTAAATTTTCAATTCATGTTATGAACAAAAATGAAGAGGTTGTAACATCTTGTAGTAAGATATGCCCAAACTTCATCTAGAAGAACCTCTTAGGTAATTAGTAATATGGGGGTAAATATCAGAAAGCCTTTGGACCTAATGACTTCTTTAAATCTTTCTAATTCTTTTATTTTATGACTCCACTACTACTTTCCCTGAAAAGATAATTAACAACAACTGGGAATCTGATTTACTGACATTGTTCTTGGTGGGCCAGAGAGAAGATTCAGTCACCTAGCAATCAAAACAATGTGGCCAGATGTTCTGCATCAACTAACTACCAACACATTTAAACAGCTATCACTGAGTAATATGGTGGTAATGAAAGCATCTCTTACAGACGAAAATCAGATGTGCACGCATCCTGACATCTGTGATGTTCATTCCATCAACTGAGCTTTTAATGACAATTAACTGCATTTTTCACATGCTGAAAATTGCTCCCTTGTTACAAGGTAATAGGGCCATATTCCCAGAAAGCCAGAACATACAGGGGAAAAAAAGCACACAAAACCTTGTAATATAAATAGAACACTTTTGGTGAAATGGTGTTGTTAAAAGGATACATTTATATTTTGGAATTAAAAGCAAATAATTTTTGTTTATTTTTGAAATGCAAAAGGGAATCAGTTAACAGTTCCCACTGCAATGAGAAAATGGGGAATGGGGGTCCACTGTCCTTCTGTAGAAGAGCAACAGTCTTGCCCTAATACTTTAGAAGCGCTAAACTGTGGGGTGCCTGTGTGGTTCAGTAGGTTGAGCCTCTGCATTCAGCTCAGGTCATGATCTCAGGGTCCTGGGATTGAGCCCCACATTGGGCTCTCTGCTCAGCAGAGAGCCTGCTCCCCCCATCCCCCGGCTCTGCTTACTCATGATATTTCTCTTTGTCAAATAAATAAAAATTTTTTTTAAAAGTGCTAAACCGGGCACTCACATTGTTTATTGTTTACTCTGTTGCCTTTCTGAGCATTTCTCCTTTATGAACTCTTTCAGTAAAAGCCATATTGAATGAATAATCCTCAACCTGTACTGATATGTAATCAATAATTCTTTTAAGATGCAAAAGATCAGAAAATGAAACCTAGGTAATAAAAATAATATTATTTATCATATTTCATTTACTTTAAAAAATATTTAATGAAGTATTTACATATATGGTTTTAAAAAGATATCAAATGGCACCTTCTCCTCCATGGTTCCATTTATTTAAAATGTTTTTTAACCCATAGTTTTTACTTCATGTTTTTCAATAATCTAACCCCACTATTTATTTTTAGGCCACAATGATTTCCTTTTATGCAAATTTATCTTCTTAATATCATCCTATTTACTTGGTGATCATGCTTATTTTCTTTCTCCTATCTTCTTGGTATAATAGAATCATCATTTTTTACTTAATAATTAATATTCAGATTATTGTGACTATTGTTCAGTATAAAGCCAAGTAGTATGTTATTATAGTTCTTTTCTCACAAAGTTGTTGCCCATTTTGTTTTCATTTACATTGTTTACTCTAACCCAATCCTTAATATTTTCTTAGCATTCTATCAGATAATGATATGTTCCTTCAGAAGTTTGTTTTTTACTGTAAAAGCCCTATCACATATGGTAGATTTATTTCCCTCTTCCTCCCAGAGACTTTCCCTTCACTTCCTGCTACAGCAGGTTACTTATCTCCCTCTACACCAGCTGTCTCCTTGGACTTCATTTTACCTCTTGCCAGGAAAGTGATTTTTGACTGACTCACCAATTAAGTAAGTTTGGTATTAATGTCAGATCTGACTGCGCCTGAAATAAGAAATCAGTGAAATGAGACCGTAAAGACAGTAAGCTTAAGAAAATAGGCCAAAGTAATTTCTCATAAAAAGACAGAGATATTTAATCACTCAATCACCACCAAATACAGAACCTCACACATGCTGCTTGTAGGAAAATCATAATCAATGCTTGCACGGAGCCTAGTTCCACTTAGTAATACAAGTTCCCTAAGTCAATTCAGTGAACTCTGCTTCTTTCTAAGTGGTTATCTTGGCACTCATCCAGCTGTCCTGACCTTATATAAGGTTAATTCTGCAGCCAGGATTGGAATTTCAGAATGAGGGCCCTGAATGTCACATAGGTGCTGCCATTTACATAAGGTTCTCTCTCTTGTCTTTTCTGATGGTCTCCCCACTACACCTCTGAGTTATTTGCACAGTATGCATTGTTGCTCCCCCTCCACTTGTCACCTTGGCAACGTGGCAGAGTACTGGCTCTTCATCAAGATAATGCCCTCAAGGAAATAGGGAAGAAGATTAAAAATAGTAACTTCACTCTACCTTCATTGATACCTACTGCATAAAAAAATTAGACGTAAAATAGGCAGAACCATTTCATTCCTCATGCACAGAACCCAAGCATTTCAGAGACCTACTTTTCTGGGAAACATTAAAGAACTAAAAGGGAAAAAGTAAGGTTTATTGTGCTAAAATACAGAAACTAAAAAATACAAATTAATAAATGCTTAATTGAGAAAATATCCTGAGAAATGACATTAATTATAAAATTTAATAAATTATTAAATTGTTAAAATTAAGTAAATTTTAATTATATGTGAAACATTTTTAAAAGCCTAGATGTTTTTACTTCTCAAGACTTTCCGGATATACATGCTGATACCAATAACAACTAATAGTATTAAAGACAGAAGCTGCATCTTGGGAAGGAGGGCTTTCTAATTTTTTTATTTTGAAAAACTTCAAACGTAAGAAAACTTGAGAGACTAGTCCAAAGAGTACCTGTGTATCTTCTACTAATATTACAGAATTGCAAACCCTTCAAGAATTTGCTCTTGGGGCACCTGGGCAGCTCAGTAGGTTAAGCCTCTGCCTTCAGCTCAGGTAGTGATCTCAGGGTCCTGTGTTCGAGCCCCACACTGGTCTCTCTGCTCAGCAGGGAGCCTGCTTCTCTCTCTGCCTCTGCCTACCACTCTGCCTCTCTCTCTCTGACAAATAAGTAAATAAAATCTTAAAAAAAAAAAAAAAGAATTTGCTCTTTATAAGCTTGGCTACTGTTCACACTAACCCTATCTGGTAGTCCATTCATCATCTTCGGCTTCCTGTTGAGGCATCTGAGGCACAGAGAGAGATTACACCCCTTGTTCTTAGTCACAGAGCTGGTAAAGGTTGGTCTGGGATTCAAATCTAGAAATCGCCTAAGAGCCCATGTTTATTAAGAAATCATTCAAGAAATCATTCCTGTATTAAATGAATTAGGTAAAGGCAAATCCTTTATAAATCATTTTACATCAAAATTATATTTAATGTAGGATGTAGGTGTGTTTTAATATGGTTTAAGGAGTGAAATCTCTGAATATAATAGTGTCTAGAAAGCTCTTTAAAAGACCGTGGGCAAATAGGTGGCAGGGCAGAAGCAGATGTCCTTGGCAGTGCAGCCGGGGAGAGATGAAAAAACTAAGCAAGATATGCAAAGACTTTGGATTCATTCCTGCATCTGGAAAAGATGGAAGAGGAAAAAAGTTTTGCTTTTACTGTGGTGACAAAATACATTTTAGCAAGCTTTCTATGCCATACTCCCTAGTTTTTCTGCAGAACTATGCATATATATATGCATATATGTGTGTGTGTATGCATATATGTGTTGATAGTAGGCAAAATAGAAGGGGACCAGTGAGATAAGTTTGAGACCCTTCCAGGAGGGCGTCTACCCAAAAGAAGAAATCCTTACTTTGTGTTACAAGGCCTAAACTGCCACAAGTACACACATTTGTTAAGGCCCTAGACGGAGTGTTCAGTCTAAAAGACAATGCAATCAAAGTGCTCCCAGAGGGGGTGTATCCTTAGCAGAAATTGGCTCTTTGTCAGAGAGAAGAGTGGAAGGCTGGTGTAATTGGCCATGTTTAAACACCCTCTGGGAAGGGGTTTTAGAGCAGGATCCTGGTGTGGTCAGGAAGGATGACAATCTAAGTGAGTTGTCAACAGTAGAAAGAAAATGTGATGATACTTAAGGTAAAAAGCCAAAAATAGACTGTGCTTACTTCATCATTTTGCCTGGGGCCAGTTTTGATTTGTTCCTTTAACATAGCACTTGCCCTTCCTAACCTTGAAAGTTTACGAGGATTTTAAGTGAATATAAAAAACACAGAAGTAATAACTTTCGAGGTCACAGACAATAAAATCTCTCTAACTATACTTAGGGTGTCTGCCTCTATTGTCCTTCAGTTTCATCCTTTCTTCGGAGTAGCATTCTCCATGGAAGTCCCCTAAACAAAAGGTGGTTCTAAAAGAAGTGGGAAAAGCTAGGACATGTAGTCATACAGATTTGGGAAATGCTGGCTAATATGTTTAACCCTAAAAGATTAACAATGCAGAAGTGCATATTCTAAGTTTTGAGAAGTGTGGGTTTGCTTAACTCATTGTTCCACTGTATTTGCCCATAAAATCTCTCTCTCTCTCTTTTTTTTAAATAATAGCATTCTATGAAATGTTTCTGGAAAATTGGGCCATACTGTACTCTCTGTGTAGTAAGAATAGAAGATTTTAATTTTTTGACTATGTTTAGCAGACATTTAACTGTTCAAATCATGCATGTTCAAATTGTGCAAGTGTTTTTTAATTTTTGAATTTATATAGAATTCAGTGTTTATTTTGGTTAATGCTTTTATTATCTAAGATTCATAGCACACTTTTTAAAAATAATTCCCTACATGAAGTCCTAATTCTCTCTTTTACATCAAATATTCTTATCAACTCCAGGATTTTAAAATCGTGTGAATTTTTGGACTGCTAAAACATTCCATGCTCATGGGTTGGAAAAACCAGTGTTGCTAAAATATCCATACTACCCAAAGCAATTTATGGATTTAATGCAATCTGTATCAAAATACCAATAGCATTTTTCACAGAACCAGAACAAATAATCATAAAATTCATATGGAATCACAAAAGACCCCAAATAGCCAGAACAACCCAAATAGGAAAACAAAGCTAGAGGTATCCCAAATTTCAAGTTATACTATAAATCTGTCATAATCAAAACAGTATGATACTGGCACAAAAACCAAACATATATCAATGGAACAGTAGAGAAAGCCCAGAAACAAACCCATAATTATATGGTCATTAATCTTCAATAAAAGAGGAAAGAATATTCAATGAGAAAGACAGACTCTTCAACAAGTGGTGTTCGAAAAACTGGACAGCTACATGCAAAAGAATGAAATTGGACCACTTTATTCCACCATACACAAAAATAAACTGAAAATGGAGTAAAGGCCTGAATGTGAGAAACTATAAAAATCCTTGAAGGGAGCACAAGCAGTAATTTCTCTGGCATCAGGCCATAGCAACATTTTTTGTTTAGGTAAACTCTACCCTCAATGAGGCAACTTGAACTCAAAACCCCAAGATCAAGACTGAATCTCTACCAACTGAGCCAGCGAGGTACCCCATGTAGCAACATTTTCCTGGATATGTCTCCTGAGACAAGAGAAATAAAAGTGAAAATAAACTATCAGGACTACAACAGAATGAAGTTTCCGCACAGCAAAGTAAACAAATAAAACTAAAAGACAACCTACTGAATGGGAGAAGATATTTGCAAATGACATATCCAATAAACAGTTTGTATCCAAGATACATAAAGAACTGATACAACTCAACACCCAAAAAACAAACAATTAATTAAAAATGGGCTGAAGTCATGAATAGATGTTTCCCCAAAGAAGACATACAGATGGCCAATAGACATATGAAAAGATGCTCGACATCACTCATCATCAGGGAAATGTAAATCAAAAGTACAAGAGGTATCACCTCTTATCTGTCTGAATGGCTAAAATCAAAAATACAAGAAACAACAAGTGTTGGTAAGGATGGAGAGAGAAAAAGGAATCCTAGTGCACTGTTGGCAGAGATGCAAATTGGTGCAGCCACTGTGGAAAACAGTATGAAGTTTCCTCAAAAATTTTAAGTAGCACTTCCCTATGATCCAGCAATCGCACTACTCGGTATTCAACCCCAAAATACAAAAACACTAATTTCAAAGGGATACACAAACCCCAATGTTTATTGCAGCACTATTTACAATAATCACATTATGGAAGCAGTCCAAGTGTCCATTGATAGATGAACGGATAAACAAGATGTGGTTGGTATGTGTGTGTGTGTGTGTGTGTTTGTGTGTGTATAATGAAATATTATTCAGCCATTAAAAAAGAACGAAATTTTGTTATTTGCAGCAAAAGAGAACTGAAGAATATAATACTAGGCAAAATAAGTCAGTCAGAGAAAGACAAATACCATATGATGTCACTCAGACATGGAATTTAAGAAACAAAACAAATGAGCAAAAGAGAGAGAGAGAAAAATAAAAATAGACTCTTAACTATAGAGAACACACTGATGGTAACCAGAACAGGGGTGGGGTAGGGGGGATTCCTAAAATAGGTGATGGGGATTAAAGAGTATACTTATCATGATAAAAAATTAATAAAATTTTAAAAATTATGTAACTTTGCTTTTGGTGATATAGCAACACTAGTACAGTAAATACATTTTAGTCCTTAGTAACATTTTCTTACATTTTAGAGAATGTAAGAGAAATTATTAAGTAGACATATAATTAGTAGAGAATACTGGCCACAATAAAACATTAAAGTCTAGGAATGATATACATTATTACCGTTCAGTGGGCAAAACTAGTATTTAAAAACTAGTTTGCTTTTTTGTTACTGTAAAAGAGATTTTGATCATCTACTTAGGCTAGAAATGGTTGATTGTCAAAATGGCCAGAACCTGATACTGCCATTAGGGTGTAGTAGAAGGTTCACTGGATTGGGAGTGGGGAGACCTGAGATTTATGTTTGGCTTTTCACTAAGTATCTGTGTAAATTTGGTTATGTAATGTCTCATCGGAGTTTTTATTTCATATTTTTAAAGATTTCTTTTAAAGATTTTATTTATTTGATAGAGAGACTCACAGCAAGAGAGAACACAAGCAGGGGGAAAGGGAGAAGGAGGCTTCCTGCTGAGCAGGGAGCCTGATGGGCCTCAATCCCAGGACCCTGGGATCATGTCCTGAGCTGAAGGCAGATACTTAACATCTGAGCCACCAAGGTGCCCCTGAGCTTTTATTTTTATTTGATATTATTATCTTCACAACATAAGGTGGGTAACTAATTAGATTTTAGAATATGTTTATCAGTTAATATGGGTCATTAACTTTCATATTACTTAGGACCCATTTACTATAATACTATTATTGAAACATGCTATATTAGGTGATAGCTCATAAATTATTTAACACGAATTTAAAAATCCATTGGGAAATTTCAAATGAACAAGGAAAAATTTACCTGGGGAAAAGAAAAGTAATGACTGGAAAGCCACAGTAGTGGGTCATAATATCCATTTTTTCCTATAAAATTGAGCTCATTAATGACATACATTACTCTGATCTGTCTTCCTGAGTTTCTTAAAAAAATCTTTACTATTTGTATTTCCTCTTGTGATTTCAGCTAGATTCATGTTTGTAGGTATCATCTATAACCTGATTATTGCCAACATGTATTTCCAGCTCTGATCGTCACCCCTACCCTGTCCCCCATCTCCACCCCAAGCTGTAAACTCACAAATCCAGCCATTTACTTGACATCTTTACTTGGCTATCTAATAGATATTTGAAACATAGCATATACAATACTGAAATCTTGATCTCCATACAATCTTTACCACAAACTTTTCACCCGAATTTTTGTTTTTTAGTACACATACATAAAATTTTCCCAAATCTAGAATGGATTCTTAATTGGTCTCTTTTCTTCCATTCCATGGATAAAAATCAACAAATTTAACTCGTCTATTTCTCAACATTTCCAGTGATAATACACTAATCCATGTAACCATCATCTCTCTTGGACCTTGGCTATAGATCATCGTTAGTTCTGCTTCTCAGCTGCATTTCCTTAAAAACGTTCCACGTCATAGATAATTTTTTTTCCCAAAACATATAGTAGATCATTTCTCTGTTGCATTTTTAACTCTCCAGTGGTTTCCCATAGTACTTAGGAGCAGTCAAATTCCTTACCACAGAGTCCTGCTTTGTCTGATCCCTCCCTAACCCTCTAACCCCAGCTTTTAATGTCTTCTCCTCTCTAGTGTTCAAAATGCCAATAAGTCAGTTCTGTAATAACTTCATTAGAGAGATGGACAGTAACAAAGAAAAAACTTCTTGTCATTTGTTTTTACTAGAGCAGCATCAGTGGCTTCAGTAATTGCAAAACAAAGATAACTCTTGACAATTAACCATTCACTCCCGATAAATAAAAAATTAAAAAAAAAAAGAATACTTTGCTGTACCATGCTTATGTATTTTTCAAATCTAATATAAAGCAAAGGAAGAAAAACAAAATGAAACGAACCCACCAATCAACAGGTATTTTAAAAATATTTAAGGTGCCACCAATGTAAAATGTGTACACAAACAAAATTATCTCCTGAATCTACAACCAACATCTTAAATTAACTTTCTTTCCTTCTTTCTTTGCTAAATACAACAAAAGCAATCAGATATAAAGATTTTTGAGTACAATGTTACTGCAACATAATAAATGTTGCAAACCTTTTTAGAGGATTTGTAAAAACTTAACCAAGAGAGAAAGTATCAAAATATAATGTTACATTTATCCAGGAAATAAGAATACCATTTATTATTCCTACCACTTTCTACCTTACATCTACAATCTAGCAACACCGAAATGCTCATAGACCTTTACAAACACCACAGTACCCCACATCTCTATACTCTCAGAGTGGTTTTCTATGCCCCAACACCCCACAGGTAGACCCTGGATTAGCCATTCTTCAAGTTTTTTCATGCCCTGTGTTCTCTGTTCCCCAGTGACCCCGCACTCCTCTCCTAGAAAATTAATCTCCCTTCTTCATATTATTGTGAACATAACTCCAAGTATTACATATTTCTAAGAAAGCACACTGAATGTACTATTATTTTATTACACTAAAACTATTTATTTAATATTTATATCCTCTACTGTCAGTTTCCTGACTTCATAAACAATGTCAGATTCATCCTTGTATTTTCATAGTTGATCCTACTACTTCACAGAGAATAATAGATGTCTGTCTGGATTTGCTGAGCTAAACCCTACTTTCTTCTGATTCACTGAATAGGCAGTTTACATTTTTC
This sequence comes from Mustela nigripes, assembly GCF_022355385.1. Classification (NCBI taxonomy): domain Eukaryota; kingdom Metazoa; phylum Chordata; class Mammalia; order Carnivora; family Mustelidae; genus Mustela; species Mustela nigripes. The sequence continues at coordinate 83,263,446 of NC_081560.1, read as the reverse complement.
TTTGTTCGAGTTTTGTAGGCATAAATGACAAACTGAAGGACAAAGACAAACGAAAAAACCTGAACCATATAAGAACCTGTAAGTCGGTTTTTTCACATTTTGCCTACAAATCTAACTTACAAAGTTCTTTCAATTTTTACTTCATGTTTTGTTAAGTGCATTGACTTTGCCTAATTTTCCTCTTGGCATAAACTGTTTAGATGGCATAAAATGCTTAAATGAATGCCAACAAAAAAAAGATATAGGTGAGTGTGATGAAATCAGCTGAGAGTAGATGTAAACATGCACACACACGTGCATCTATTCCCTGTGTAAACACTATTAGTATAATTAGCAACAAGATTATCCATATTAGGATTAATAATTAAATTATTTACTTAAAAATACTATAAATTGCTTATAATTAATACTCAGTAGTTAATATTAAAATTAATAATCAATGTTAAACATATGTTCTCTTTCTATATGCAGCTGGTCATAGTAGAATTAGAGAACTGTTTTTATGTGAAGGCCTGAGTGACCACTAATAGCTAAACATGCTCACCTAAGTATTAACAAACCAATAACTTAATGGTCATCTCATGAGTGAATGTCAGGCATCAGATGGGGTAGATATTTTTGCACAGTTAATGTCCCAGCACCGTAAGGTGCATCACACATGCTACAGTTATACTTGGACTATAGCCACATACCATTCAATGTCAAGCCCTACTTTATCCTACTTTTTTCTGTCTTTTTCTATGGTCCTATTTGGGATGCATCACCCATCTTTGATAAATTATATAGAAAAACTTTGCACTAAATATCCTCTTCCCAGAGGTAAACCAAGAAACAGACTCTAACTACAGAGAACAAACTGATGGTTACCAGAGGTGAGCTGGATGGGGTGGGGGGGGGTGTAAAATAGGTGCTGGGGATTCAGGAGTGCATTTGTCATAAATACCCAGTGTTGTCAGTCAGTGATGAATTACTGAATTCTAACCCCAAAACTAATATTGTACTCTGTGTTAACCAACTAGAATTTAAATAAAAACTGGAGAAAAAAAATCCCTTATTTCAAAATAACAGTGTATCATTGCCTCTTCAACAATTTACTTCCAATTAGCACCATCCATCCTTCACGAGTTCCACGAGGGACAGCATTTGTGCTCACATGCATTGAGTCTGTTTAGTTGGGAAGACATTCATTAACGCCACAAGGAACCTAAGGATGTTCACAACACCATTGTGTATGCTACTGAAAAACCTGGAAAATACTTGGATGTTTTATAGTGGGAGACTGGGTAAGTCATTGTACAATACATAAAAGATTATGTATTGGCTTATTCATGGTATCATGTTAAGTCGGCAAAAAAGCAGGATACGTTAACAGTTGTGTGTGTGTGTGTGTGTGTGTGTGGTGTATGAATATATCTATGCCTGTCTATCTGTTTTTTTAAGTATATTTATTTATTTATTTGACAGAGAGAGAGAGATCACAATTAGGCAGAGAGGCAGGTTGGGGGGGCAGGCTCCCTGCTGAGCAGAGAGCTGGATGAAATGCAGGGCTCCATCCCAGGTCATGACCTGAGCTGAAGGCAGAGGCTTAACCCACTGAGCCACCCAGGTGCCCCTATCAGTCATTCATCTACTATCTCTATGTTTAAGACACACACAAACATTTAACAGCAGTTTTTCTGGATGACAAATTTAGAGAAAATTGATATATTCCTATCTTCCCTATATCTTTTTTCCCTCCAAGATTTCTGCAGTTAGGAAGTATTTTTTTTTTTTATATTTGAAAAATATATTATGTATGTGTGTGTGTGTGTGTGTGTATAATTTTTAAAAATGACTTGGGTTTTCTGACTAGGGTTTCATACGAGAATGGTTGGAGGTATTATCCAATATTATGAAACACAAGGAAAAGAACTGGGTTAGAAGTAATATGGATTCTCTTTTGAGCATGTTGATTTTGGATCAGCAGTAGTAAACACAAAAACAAACACAGTACTTGTGCACAGTACATTTTCAAACAGAACAGAATATATGAAATGGGCAAAAGTTGTTTTTCTACCCCAGACCCAAACCTTGAACTTCTTCACAATAGCAATATAGTTTCCTTTGAGTTACTCTGGAAAAAAATCTTACATACACATATTCTTTTATTTTACTTACCAAAATACACACAATATTCTGCATTTTTTTTCACTTAGTAATATAGCTTGGAGATATTTTCACACCAGAGCATAAAGCTTTCTTATTATTTTTATTTATTTATTTATTTGACAGAGAGAAGCACAGCGAGAGAGGGAACACAGGCGGGCTCCGTAGTGGGAGAGGGAGAAGCAGGCTTCCCGCCAAACAGGAAGCCCACTGTGGGACTTGATCCCGGGACCCTGGGATCATGACTGAGCCGAAGCCAACCACTTAACAAGCCAGGAATCCCCCTCTTTTTTATTATTATTTACTCTTAGTCACTATAGAGCATTCCATTGTTTGCATATAATTGAGTCATTCCCTCTTTGAAGATCATTAGAACTGTATTTAGTATTTTGCTGTGTCATATAGTCTTCAACAAAAATTCTGATACATAAACAGTTTGCCAACTGTAGGTGACATTCTTAAGAGTGGAATCACCTGGTCATGAAATATTTGCATTTTAAATTTTGATAAACGTAGCTAAGTCCTTTTCCAAAAAGTTAGCATCCACGTACCCTCCCATCAACAGGGTATGAGAGTTTTAGTTTCCCCAAACCCCTTATCAACCCTGGGCAGTACAAAGCTTTTCTAGTAGGAAAGGGGAAGCAACAACTTTCAGGTTTGGCACTCATCTCATGCAGAGAAAACACTACAGCTAGGATTCTTTGCATCCCTTCTCACAGGACCACCTGTACTTGCAAAGGAGCTTACTTGTCTAATTTTTCTATTTTCTCTTCCATTCTACTAAATCCCTACTAATTGCATGAATAATTTCTCTCAGTGATTATGCACATTTTACTTGTCTTTTTCCATTTACCATTAAGCTGGGGAAAAAACCCAAGAGCTGACTCAAGTAGTTCTTCCTGACTTTGGTGAATTGGTAAGATGCAGGAGAGGCTTTGAGCCTTCCTCTGCCCCCTCCAAAGTTTTTTTCTGTTTCTTCATAGTATACCTCCTCAGTATATAAGTTGGTTTTAAACTGAAGATGGCAGGAAGTTGTACCTAAGCTCAGTGAAGGACTGTGACCCCTGTATTGCTTTGACAAGGGAGGAAGTGGTGTTGATAGAGTGGGTAGATGGAGAAGAGAAGTGTGTGAACATTGCATGATTTTTGGGATCCTCTGTCTCCCTGACTCCCACTATTCATATATTATGATTGAATGTATTGCCATTCCCTTTGCTTTATTTGTGACGGTGTACTTCTGCTATTCAAAAAAAAATTTTTTTGGCTAACTTTGTTACATTTGGGAGAAAGCAATTCAATTATAAAACTTCACCCCATCATATAACCCCAGAAGCCCCTTTGCATATTTTTCACAAGCTTAAAAAATAAATACACCTGTGAAAATGTATGCATTTTATTTTCTGAACCAGAACATATCTGGTGTGACTCTGCCAATTAGTACACCTACTGCTCATTATCTTGCTATCACACACACTTGCTGCTGCCTAGCCTTTTCCTCTTTTTATCAAAATGGTCATGAAAGACTATCTTCTGTCCCCTGTATGTTCATTCCTTTCTGGAGTTTGTCCCTTGGAGAATACCAAATTTCTCCATGGTTTATTCATTTGCCTCAGAAATATTTTTCTCGCTCTGCCAAGGTTCATCACAGAAAATTATTAAGGGTGATTAAAGTTATATAGTCCACCAAAATGATAAGAGGGAACATGGGAATTTAAACACATTTTGAAAGAAAATCATAATTTTTGTATGCAAAACATACAATTAAAGCTATTCTTGCAGTTCCAACTCTAAAGACCCAAGGCAAAATGTAAATGTTTTATAAAGAAGTTTAATACACTTTAAATACACTCTCTAGGCAGATATCCATAAAATAATCCATGGCACTAAGTTACCCCCAACTTCATTTTATTGTTCTTCCAATAATTTCATTTCTGGTTCGATGCTTTCTCTTTTCATAGCATGATATGAATGAATCTTTTGATGGGCAGTTTCATTGCCATTTTAACTAGTTTTACTTGGTTGCTATAGCACCTAAACCAAGGACATGACATTTCTGCATTAGGCTCTTAATGAGTTATATTTCTTTCTGTCTCTAAGTATGTGTGTGTTTTTATATATGTACATTTATTAATAATTCACCCCAATCTCTGGATCCCTTGAAAGCACATTCTTTTCCCCCAGAAGACCACTGTTATAGTCAAGTAAAAAATGCTTGAATAGAATGGTATTATAATTAATTTGTTTGTATCCTGGTAAATCTTCTCACCAGCAAATAAACAATGGGAGGCACACAAAACAATCTAATATTCATATTGAATCATTAATTTCCAAACACCATTGGTAATTAACAAATAAAATGATGTGGGGCCAGATTGTATTAGATAGTTTATGATCAGTTTTTTTTCTCAATATACTGAAATTTTCATTTGATACTAGGAAACATATTAGGAAAAAATGTTTATTTTTTTTAACTTTGAGTGTCACGTTCAAATCTCTTTTTTGGTCACTAATTTTTATATCTGAGCAAAGGATTCAAGTCAGAATGACAGTGATTTCAAGGAAAATGAAATAAAGAATGGAAAGCTCAAATACTCTCTTAGAATAATTTGGAATCTGCAAAATGAATAACATTACTTAAAACACTATCACCCTCAATGAATGTGGTAGTTTTAGTTAATATGCTGATTATGACAAAAAAATGCTGTAAATTCTATGCTTTAGTCCCTATCACATATTTATTCCATCTTTCGTTCTTCTGGAAGATAATAATAATAATAATAATAGTAATAATAAAAAATTATTACTATCTTTTCCCGAGCATTTGCTCTATGGTACATTGTTCTAAGAGCTTTACATATAACTGCTCATTTAATCCTTGTAACCTATTTTATGGGAAAAGTATTATAATTATCATTCTCATTTTTCTGGTGAAGAAATTGAGGCACAGATAAGTTAAATATCTTGTCTATGGTTCAAAGCAAAGAAGCAGGAGAGCTGCAGTGCAAACTAACCAGAGTGGTTCCCTAAACCTTAATCATTAGAAAAGGAGTGTGCTTAGGTCATCTATATCTTGATCTGAACTAGGTGACATTTTAACTAGCTATGCTACCTTGAGCAAATTGCTCTATCTCTCAATTTCCTCTCTAAAATGGTGATAATAATGCCTATCACATAAAGCATACTGAGAATGAAATTTGGGTATAAAGCAGGTAGAATAGTACTTGGCACATGAAAAGCAGTCAATAAATGGCAGTTATTATTATTTATTATTATGGTGGTTATCTCCACTCTCCTAATTTGATAAATTTTCTTCTGTGAACATGACAGCATAATTATGGTTTTCAGCAGCTTCGCTATGAACAACATGCATGAATATTAGGCTGCTGATTTGAAAACAAATTTCTTGTTTTGGTCTTCTGTCTGAAAAGGTTCATAACTTTTGGCAGAGACTAGAACTAAAATCTGAAAGTAATGTAGGGAAAAAGAATACTGTACTAATATGCATGGGGAAGGAGGAGGGACAATATTGCAGAAGTTTCCAAAGTTGACCATGAAGCTTTAATACACATCTTGAGCCAGAGATATTCTGTCATTCCTCTGAGATTTCATGTTACTTTTATACATGATCTTATGATAATGTTTCACACATTACACTGTAAAGACCCATAACAACATCTCTCACTGGTGGCTTTATTCCTAGCACCAAGTATAGCATTTAGCTAAAGAAGGGACTCAACAAACATTTGGTGACTACACGTATATTACATAGTTGTGAGAATAAGCCTGAAGGCTCTGGGGACTAATGCCTTCAGTTTGGAGACTAGTTCTAACACTCTCTAGCTATGTAACATTGACTGGTTATTTACTCCAAATGTCCGTTCCTTTCTCTGTAAAATGGAAATAATTAAAACACTTTCTATAAAGTGGTGAGCATTAATGAAAGTGGTATATGTAAAATGGTTACTTACTACTATGTCTCACACATAGTGAATGCTCTGCATGTTTTTTCTTCCCCTTCTATTATAATAAACATAAATGAGTAGAAAAATCATCTGGATTCCATTATTCTGTGTTGCAAGATACCATCCTGTTAAATATATGGATTCAAAATATTCTTTTCACTGAACACCCTTCCTTGAATGCTGCTTGTCAATATAAAGACATTTTGATATAACATCTTTATATAAAGTGTAAGTGTATATAAACTGATGAGATTAACAATCATAACATCAAATTTAAAGCACATATATATGCACAAAGTGTGAGGGCCATCACCTATGCTATGCCATCTTGCATATCCAACATGTAATAGTTACATAAGTAACAGTACTTTTTAGATGTTTTTCCAGTGGCTTTTTTTTTTTTTTTTAGATATTCTTGATAAAAAAAGATGACGTCTACGTTCATGGAGAAACATAAGTAAAAGAACAAAGAATATCACTAATAGCATTTTATTTTGAAATACTATTTCTAATGCTATTAACAAATGAATGTATTAAATGAGTTAATATTTGTGAAATATTTAGAATAGTACTTGGTACTCCACGTTTAATATTTATTATTATTAAGTCTGCCAAAAGCAATGCTTCTAGTTAAAAAGCATAGATGGGTAATGTTGTTTTCTCATAGACTGGAATTTTTCACTTCATAAAAAAGACCACAAGTAAAACTAAATAAAGGTGGGCTTTTTCTTACAGGAAACAAATGTAAAAGGAATATAAAACAATTTAATCATTTAATGGAACAGCTACTTTTTCTGCCAAGAACTCACTTAAATGATCCCATTAGCTTCTGAAAACATCACATTTGGCATTTGCTTTCCTTCACTTCACAGAATTTGGATTTTTTAAAAAGATAATGAAATCACTTACAATTAATACCAAGAATTGTTACAAAGTGGCCCCTATGTTCTTGATTGATTGTATTCTGCATTTTGTCAGAATTCTTTCTTCACTGCAAATTTTAAATTTGGTTATAAAAAGTAAAGACGTGTTTACCTTTTAAGCTGCCTCAGGGAAAAAGAATGACAAATGAATGAGACACAGATTGAAGCCTTTAGTGCTCGTTTTTAGAATGTTTTATATTTCAGTGCCTTCACGTTGGCAAATCTTAATTCAAGATAATTTTACATTTTTCTCATGCTCAGTATAGGAAAATCTCAATTCTGTCATCTGCATTGCTACTCAGATAGTAGACATCTTGAAATTTTCAGTTGCAGGGCTTCTACCTATAAAATCATTTGGCCCCTAATTTCATATTTGCCAATGTGGATGCTTTTCAAGATGATGAGATTAACAGAGATTTGGGGTTAATAAATAGCATACACACTTTTGAAAAAAATCTTATTTTATTTTCACAACACTCACAAGGGGTTACAAAAAAAGAGAAGCAGTTAGTAGTCCTTGTATTACTGAACGTGTCTCCCTTCATCTGCTTCTGCATCCTCCCTGCCTGGGGCTTCCCAATGGTGACGGTAGAAAGGAGAGCTTAGTGGTGCTCCTTTTGTCACAGGTTAAACTCAAAAGCTAAACCAGCATACTTATAGTACCTGGTTTGAACTCACATTTGTGTATTTTTTTGTCCTATCCGCTGTGTGGCACATGATGTGTTCAGCAAGCAAAGTGAGGAAGTGGGTGCATCTCCTTCATAAGTCACCACCTTACTCAAGCAGAGCGTGGCTCATCTGATGGGCCATGATGACGACCCATATATAGGCTTAGTCAATGACTATAAGACATTATATACGAGGGGGGAAAGCTGGTAACAGGGCAGAAAGAAAATGACAATATTTCACTTAAAACAGATTTTACAGTGAAGTCAGCTCTTCATTTACCATCATTCAAGTTTCTAATGACCCAGACATATAAACAGTGGCATCTCTTGTCCTCCCCTACTCAAACACACACACACACACACACACACACACATTCAGAAACACAGCATCCTTGATGCCGCTCCCATGGTAACTGTCATAGAATAAAAGACGGAGCTTTTAGAGAACCTCTTGGTAGGCAAGTCAAATGAGGAGAGAAGCTATGATCAGCAAGAATTATAAAAGAGAACTGATTCCAGAGCTAAAACTCAAAGCTGCGTAAATAAGCTTAGATGACCCCAAAAGAACTTTCACTCTGCTGACTGGAGAGGTCATTTCATGCTAATAACTATTTGAAATTTGACCAGATTGAAATGTATCTGTGTTAACAAGCACCCTCCCATTAAAAGCCTAAAAAATTCCAGTCACAAAAAGGAATTAATAGACATTCATGCACATAGTTGTGTGAATTATTTCATTGTAGATACTGTTTTTCTTCTAAGAGTCACTTGAGAAACAAGGCTCACCTGAAAAGATCTGAATTTTTCCTGGGTAGAAGGGAATGGCAGAATGAAAATTGAGGTTATCCTGGAGCTGAAAATTCCTTGGTGAATGGTAAGGCCTGGAGAGTGGTGTGAGGAACCTGGGAGAAAAAGGGGTACCATGTGCCTCTGCAGGTAGAAATTTCCTCATAGCCTGGAAGATTCATGTGGAATGACTGTTTTAGATTTTAAGGAGATGACAAAGATACATATCAGACTTGATTACAATATTTATAATTGATTTAATAGCATATCAGTTCTTTTTTTTTTTTAAAGATTTTATTTATTTATTTGACAGAGAAAGAGATCACAAGTAGGCAGAGAGGCAGGCAGAGAGAGAGGAGGAAGCAGGCTCCCCGCTGAGCAGAGAGCCCGATGCGGGGCTCGATCCCAGGACCCTGGGATCATGACCTGAGCTGAAGGCAGAGGCTTTAACCCACTGAGCCACCCAGGCGCCCCAACATATCAGTTCTTTTTAAAGAAATGCAGTCCTTAAATATTAAGACTTGGTAGATATACTTGCTAGCTCAGCAAGATTATGGAGCTAAGGGTCCACCATAAATCATCAATAATAATTGAAAGTTTTTGATTTTCTTAATCATCTCCATTAAATGTTCTCTTAGCTATTACCTTATCACTTTCTAATAAAAAAATCAGTGTTTTTTTAATGATTTCCCCTGTTAAATATAAATTCTAAGAAATCAGAATTAATTTTATAAATTTTCTTTGCCTTGCAGGGGTTTTTTTTGTGTGGGGGGGGTGCACATAAAGTGAACAAAGGTGATTTCCCCCCAGGGCACCTGAGTGGCTCAGTCATTAGAGCATCGGACTCTTGATTTTGGCTCAGGTCATGATCATGGGGTCATGGGATCCACTCCCTTGTTGAGCTCCATGCTCAGTATGAAGTCTGCTTGGAATTCTCTCTCCTCCCTCTGCTCCTCCCCAGCTCACACACGCTCTCTCTAAAATGTAAATAAATAAATAAATAAATAAATAAAATTTAAAAAAATAAAAAGGTGATTTCCCCCTTATTCTACTTGTCAGTCTAAGCATTAAATACATACAGCCACAGGACATGCCTAAAATCATGAAATGGCTGCTTTTTAATCATTTATAATTTCTATAACTTCTTACAGAAGTGGACTTATTACTTTTAAATTAGAAAATAAATTCTGTGCATGACTTTCTATGAGAAATGTCGGTTATTAAAAAGTATTGCACCACAAATGCCCAGGGAGCGGTGACATTTATGAAGCACCTGCCATCTGCCAAGCCCTGTGCTGTTATTTCACTTAATACAGCACCCCTATGAGGCATGTCCACTGCAAGAAATCAGGGATGTTGGAGAGTTTATGGTGGATAATGCACAGCTGTCCATTTCTGTTGCCATTGTTGTCACTTGACATCAAGGGCAACTTGAGGCAAGAACTAAATGACTTAACATCATTTCTAGTTTCTGAAGTGAAATTGGCAATTGATGACAATGAATCATGTTGATGAGGAAGGTCATATTGATAATGGTAAAGTAAAAAATATGAAGAGACACTCAGCCTAAAGCTTTCATCATGACTTCAAAGTTCTCTACATAAACAATCTTTAAAAATTTACCATCCTCTTACTGCTATGCAGAGTTTAAAGGAAACGAGAAAATCAGGTACAACAGAAAAAAAAGAAAAAGAACAAAGCAAGCATCACACAAGAGATGAAGAAAATATTTTAAAAATCTTTCAAGATAAAGTAAGTTTACTAAAATGCCATATTATTCTGAAGTTAAATACTTGCTCTAAGTGGAACTTAGATAACAACTCATTGAGACGAGTTGTCCTGAAACTCATGCTTACATTATTTAAACACATATTCTTCATAAGGAAGCCTCCTAACCAATGAATACACACACATAAACACAGAGTACATAATATAAAAATAATATACATCTGAACGGTTAACTCTATAGATTACCTCTCAGAGGAAAGTCACTGAGTTACTCCTGTTTGTCACACTGAGTTATTAATTTGCTGGATTAAATGGATCCTGAACCACGTCACATACGTCATGTCATCCTTCATTTTCTCCTAACAGAATCTCTTCCCAGGAAGCTTTGTCAGAAAAGGACAACAAAAATACTGTATTTGTAGGCTTGGTGCCCTATTTTCAACTCCCAGGTAGGCAGTTATGTAAACTGTCATCTCTCTGCTCCCCGCTCAGGACTAGCACACTTGCTTCATGGGGCAGGATGTGATGAGGATGTAGCATTATGCCAATTTTCATGGTACTAGCAGACTGGGGAAACTAATGTGATGTCTAAAATTAACTTAGAGCAAGTTTTTTGACATTCTTCGGTGGTGGATAAGAAACTATTTTAGGAAATTATGCATTGAGTGCCTATATTCATGGCATATATGACCACAAATAATCTAGAAAAATATTGATAGTATTAAATCAAATTTAAATCTAAAGATAATTTGGAAAAATAAATCAGGGTGACAAAACATCCTTCATTAGGTTACACTGGCAGCAGACAACATACCTATTCAAGATTAATCAATAATGAAGGAAATTCAAGGAAAAAGCACTGTGTTGCATTCAAAGATCCAGAGTCTCTGTTTTTTTATCTTAAGAGGCATGGATATAGTCAATCCCTACTTTTTTTCCAAGCATAGCCTTCTTGTTGTCTGTCTGATGACATGGAAAATAAACATCACAGGAAATCAGACCAACATGGGTAAGTGCCCTTAGAGAAAGCTTTGTGGAAGAATGGAACTTGAATTGCTTTCTGAAGCACAGATAACATTTATACAGTTGGATCATGGAGACAGATAAGGAAATAAGTTGTTAGGGTGAGTCTGGCACAGAAGGACTGAGATTTCATAACTAAAAGCAAATTGGGCAGGCACAATCATATTGTAGAAGGCTTAAATTCAAGGCTAAAAATAATTTTTGCTTTTATTTTTTTTCTCTACAAGTCATGATGAGCCATTGAAAGTTTAATATATGGTGTTTTATAAATATGTACTTTATGAAGCTTAATTCTGTAGCAGTTTTAGAACAGATCACAGTAGGTGAGACAAAGGTAAAAGCCTAGGCACGAAACGAAGAAGGTCTGGATTGGAGTATTAGCAGTGGAAATACAAGGGATGAAATGATCAAGAATTACTTCAAAGAAAAAAATCCACTTGGCAGTATGTGAGAAATAACTGATTCTATATCAAGTACATCGCCCCCCCCCCCATGTTCAAAATTAAAAACAGAATGAGAGGGCTGCCTGGGTGGCTCAGTGGATTAAGCCTCTGCCTTCAGCTCAAGTCATGATCTCAGGGTCCTGGGATCGAGTCCCACATCAGACTCTCTGCTAGGTAGGAAGCCTGCTTCCTCCTCCCTCTCTCTCTCTCCCTCTCTCTCTGCTTGCCTCTCTGCCCACTTGTGATCTCTCTGTGTAAGATAAATAAAATCTTAAAAAAAAAAAACAAAAACAGAATGAGAACAAGGACAACTATTATATTTAAAATGGCTCACCAACTCTTTGTGAGAAAGAAATATGACCCTGTGAATGAATCAAAGCTACCAAGTGCAACACAGAAAAACCATGCGGTCTTGTTCCAAAAACAGTTCACATGAGGACATGTAAACCAAATAAATTAATATCCATAGGAAAAGACACAGTCCTTTTATAACCTCATATTGAACAACAAGATATAGTCTGGCATGAAGGAATGATATCTCTAAAAACAAAGTGGAATTCAATGAGCCCTTTAGTCATCTACAAAAATATTTTGGTGACCTAAGTGTCAACATTACCTGAAATCCAGAATTTAGCAACATGAAAGCAATAAATATTTGAAAGGTCAGAACAGTTTTCAAATGAAGCATTATGATGTTAAAGTATTTATAAACTCTAAGGAAGTAAAAGTAGAGAATCATTGAGTCATACAGTTGGAAAGGCCAAGTGCGATAGATTATATTACAGAAGATTTCATTAGGACATGTAGTTTAACCTCTTCTTGCAATGCAATAATTTATTTTAAATCATTCCTGACAGGCAGTTTTATTCTACAAAATGAAAACCAGTCTCTTTCACTGGACAACTAATGATTACAGGTCCATTTTATCTTTCTCCCAAAACTATCTCCTTCAACATCAATTTAATGGTCTACCCTGGTGTTAGGGCATAAAACAAGATTATTCTTCCTAATACACAGTAGTCCTTTAAATATTCCAAATCTGTCTTTACTAAAGATTTTGCTGGAGTAAATGTTCCAGATCCACTACTGATTATAATGAAAAAATATTTTACTATAATTATTTTCCAGGAGAAAGGAGATCCATAAATGAGGGAGAATATGTCTTTGATCCACATGCTTCATGTAAATTATCTCGTTTAATTTCCATCAAAACAGATGAAGAAAAAAATAAAACAGATGAAGGAAACTGGTTCTCATTTATGCTGTTTTTAAATGGATTTTTTAAAGTATTGTTGTAAGTTCATTAAAATCTTTGGAATTTATTTGAACGCTTGGTTTTTTTCTTTGATTTTTAATTATTCAAGCTTAATTTCCAACTTAGCAATTAACATCTCATTGTGTATATCTAAAGGAAGGTACAGGGTAACTGTAGGGAGGAAACATCTGCTGACCACGGGCACTACTCTAAGGACATTTTTATATTGTTTTGTTCAATCCGCCTATAATCCTATGAGGTAGATACCATAGTCCTCAATTTACAGACACGAATTTGAGTTCACAGAGACTAAGCAATCTGTCATAGATTATCGTAGCAATACAATTATCATGGTAGCAAGTAGTAGCTCTGGTATGCTACAGCTTGATTTCAAAACCTCTGCTTTTCGCATTTTAACAAATGCAAATTATAATGGCACTGATCTCATAGGGTTGTTAGGAGGACTGAAATGCCAGTGCTTGGCAGTCTTCAGAAAGCACCTGCTTGGTTCTGCATAGTGAAGTCTCTTCTCCCTAGTGAAATCCACTTACCTCAGACCAAGTTCCTAGGGTGCTGGCTATTAATTCCCCAGATAGTGTTATCAGTGAACATGTCTTCCCAACTGCACAGTATCCTGGAATTGTGACATTGGAAGTCTTGAGTATGCACCACATTTTTTATTTTCTAATGGAAAGGGGCCAGGAATAGGTACTACAAATAATAAAATCCTAAAATATTTTCACTGCCTCGAGCCTCATCTTTACCCCAATGCCTCTGCTAACCACTTCAAGCTTCATCCTAATATCTCAGATAAAATGAAATTAGGAGCCCACAACATCACTGCGTAAAACCTCTCCATTGTTTTGGGAATACAATCTGAGTTTCTTAGCATGAAATAAAATGTACGGATCGATCTGATCTTCACCCACTCTTTTTTTTTCTTCCTTCTCCTACTTTGCCACAGTAATGGCAAACTGTGGGTAACTCATGCTGTTTCACACTTCTGTCAGCTGAATCCAAATAGTCCACATATAACCCAAGAGTCTCACTCTTAGATATTTATCCAAGAGAAATGAAGACAACATATATCCACACAAAAGACTGTACACAAATGTTTATAGCTGCTTTATTCAAAGTCTTTTAAAAACTATAAATAACCCAAATGGCCATCAACTCGAAAATGAATTGACAAGCAGGGTAAATCCATGCAGTGGAATCCTATGCAGCAAAAAGGCAATAAACGACAGATACCCACAACAACATGATGACTCTCAAATGCATTGTGTTGAGTGAAAGAGGACAGATCCAAGAGACTAGACACGATATCACCCCACTGATAAGATAGTCTAGAAAAGGCAAAATTATAGGGACAGAAAGAGGTCAGCGGTTACCAGAGACTGAGGTAGGGGTAAGGGACAGACTACAAAGGGGCAAAAGGGAAATTTACCTGGTAACAGTAATGTTCTATATTTTGTCTTTTTGTTTGTTTTTTTACGGATTTTATTTATTTATTTGAGAGAGAGAGAATGAGGGGTAGAGAGGAGCAGAGGGGGAGAGAGAGAGAAGCAGACTCCCTGCTGAGCAGGAAGCCCAATGCAGGGCTTGATTCCAGGACCTGGAGATCATGACCTGAGCCAAAAGCAGATGTTTAACCAACTGAGCCACTGAAGCAGGCATCCCAGAAATGTTCTATATTTTGATTGCAGTAAATGACTACACACCACTGTAAATTCTTAGTACTGATCACTTAAAAGGAATGAACTTGATTATATATAAATTATACCTTAACAGATCTACTCTTAAAAAAATCACTTTAGGGGCTCCTGGGTGGCTCAGTGGGTTAAGCCTCTGCCTTCAGCTTGGGTCATGATTTCAGGGTCCTGAGATGGAGCCCCCATATCGGGTTCTCTGCTCAGCAGGGAACCTGCATCCCCTTCTTTCTCTGCCTGCCTCTCTGCCTACTTGTGATCTGTCAAATAAATAAGATCTTAAAAAAAAAAATCAAGTTATCTTTCAAGCTTGTCCAATCCTTCATTTATTTTTTTAAATAATGGTGTTCATTTTTAGACAATGCTTGCCCATTCTTCAAATCCAACCCTTAGGGGCATCTCGGGGGTGCAGTCGGTTAAGCGACCAACTCTTGGTTTCAGCTCAGATGGTGGTCTCATGGTTGTGGGGCTCTGTGCTCAGCATGGAGTTTGCTTGAGATTCTGTCCCTCTGTCCCTCCTGCTCCTGCTCTCTCTCTCTCCCAAACAAATAAATCCTTCAAAAAAATACAGATTCAAGCCTTAAGTGTCAATCTTCTTTAAGAAGTGATCCCTCAACTCCCAAGCAAGGTTAGGGGCTCCTTCCCTGGGCTTTTCTATCCCCTGTGCTAGTATCTGTTTCTTCCGATGCAAAGCAAGTCAGTACCACTGACACTGTACCACAAGCTCCATAAGGGAAAAAAAAAGCCTTATTCATCTTTATATCCTCAGGAACTCAGTGAAATATAAGTCCTAACAAATGTTTGTTACATGGACTAAAATTATGTTTGGAACTTTGCTGGCTTCTAAAACAGATGTGGAAATTACAGAACATACTTGATTTAACTCAAGTCTATGACAATTGTATAAAGTTTGTTTGCACATTAGAAATAGCATAATAAAGTTACTACCACACAGTTTAATTATAATACAATCCTTTAAAACATTTATACAGATATAATTATAGGGTTGTTCTAGTCTGATTGATTTTGCATATCTTTGTTGGTAAAATATGTTACATATATGCTAAATAAAGGAGAGTAAAACATCTCAGAAGTTGTAAAAATATATTATTTACAGCAGTTAATGTTTTAATAGTTCTTTTGCTTTTATTATATTTTGAGCAACTTTTTAATCTCAATTTATGCAAATGTGTACATATAAAATTATAACGCTCTCTGGACTAAGTAAGGCAACTGAGAAATCTCATTGGTCAAAGAGACGTTTATACGATGAAGATAATCCATGCAAATTAAACAGCTCAACTGAGCCTGTTTGTAATATTCCAAATTGCTTACTCTATCTTCTTTCCTTAGACACAAAAACACATTTTATGGCCTGATTGTGATTCAGTGCTGTTGGGAAAATAGTTATTATGAGATAATTATATCCCAACAGAATTTGAGGCACTTGGCTGCTCTTTGTATAGAATGTCACCTGAGGGGTGAGATTTCCATAACCACTTTTATTCTAGTAGAGCTGCTATTCTGATTCATAGCCTGCTCTATTTTCAAGCATTAGGCCACTGAAATGATGTTTATCAATCAAAAGAAAAATTAAGAGAAAAAATGGAAATGCATGTTGCACTAAGATTATGAATTCTTGACTCTCAGGTAAAAAATGAGAATATATTTGCGTCAGGAGGCAAAATTTATTGAAAGAATCAGAAGGAAGTCACAGATCCTGCAATGATTTTACCATCATGATAGTCACCATCCCCAGTCAAAACACAGACAGGCCTTCCCCTATGAGAGCACTGAAATGGGATATTTATACTCCTCAATACCCATCACATGTAAATGATGTAATGGTTAAATACTTTCATTTTCTAGAACACACAATCTCACCTACTTACAATGATTATGAACAAATTATAAGACCCAAAACTAACTCTTATCATGAAAAATATCGAGAGGTCTAAAGCTTTGGCATAAATATGAACTTTAAAATAAAATAAAAGTAGGGGGCGCCTGGGTGGCTCCAGTCATGATCTCAGGGTCTTAAGACTGAGTCCTGTGTTGTGCTCAGGGCTCAGCATGGGGTCTGCTGAAAATTCTCTCTTCCTTTCCCTCTGCCTCTCCTCCGCTCTCCCCTCCCCAAATGAATAAATAAATCTTTAAAATAAAATAAAGTAAAAATAAACATTAAAAATAAATAGGCTGAGCTATCTTGATCACTGAGTTTTGTTCCCTTCTCTTTTCCTTCTATGCTCCCCTCTCCCTACTTTCCTTCCTATTTCAGTGACCAAGGATTAATGGATGGAGCCACAGACAGAATTTCCTTTACGCTAAATCTACCCCTAGCTAATAGTATTTTAGTGAAATTTTATTTTAGTTTAAAAATAGATATATTAGCACATACTTTTTTTAAAAGATTACTTAAATAAAATATCCAGATGATACTGTGCATGCATAATAATTTTTAATACTAATTTTAATTAGCAAATATTTAATTTACTAGTAACCATAAGCCAATTATTACATAATGTTGTTTTGTTTTTCAGTCTCAAACAATATTAGGAATTTTTTTACTCTCAAAATTAGCTACAAGGAAATCAAATTATACTGAAGTAAAGTAGACACTTGGAGAAACATTTATTTTTGCACTTAAATGGTCAATATTTAATCAGTAGGTTAAGTATCCAATTTCAGGGTTCAAATGCAGAGTAGCTGCTACCAAAAATGTTAGCAGTAAATAGTATGAGTGTTCTTTCATGCAGTCATAGATTGCTGTCTTTTATCACTAGGCTGTTGTGGACAAAACCACACGAAAGTTGAATTGGTCATAAACTTAAAAAATGAATGCATGAGACGTGGTCAGCTTTGCATGACTCATTTGAGGATGAAGGATAATACACCCACTGCAATATGATTTCTTTTCTCCATGAAGTGTGCTGTCCTACTCTCAATATATTTCATGGCAGGGACATTTAATGGTGCAATAAAAATGCAAACATTTAATTCTTCCTGCCAAACACTCAGTGGCAATAAATCATATCATACATGAAGCAAAACTAGGCAAGCAATTTGCTATGTAGTTAGCAATATTCAAAATTGTGTTATAATATACTCTTTATTTTCTTGATTCCTTAGCCCTCTCTCAGCATATACTACTTTTGTTCTAATGATGAAAATATAAATACATATGATGTTATTTCTTCCTTTGATGTCTAGGTCTGTTGTTATGTTTGGTGAGAATAAACATTAAATTGTATACCGAACTTGAACTACGGCTCTCAATCACTAGCTTCCAGACCACGGGTAAATTAGGAAAGAGATCTTAACTTCTCTTTATCTTTGATAGAAAAAAAGTCAAGTCCAAATTATTAACAGTGTTTTCTTTTTTCTTTTTCTTTTTTTTTTTTTTTTTAACTTCAAACTCTACAGGCTGGGTCAAAATTTTCCTCTTGACTTCTAACTACTTACTCTTCTTAATATCTTTCCTGTCACAAAATGCTGTTTCAGGCTCTATGATACAGTTATCTCATATGTAAGGGCATCTGTACTACTGAAATAAACAAGAATCTGTGCTTAATATGAGCTGGGTAAATCTGTGCCAATTGGGGCCTCATTCGGAGAGGTATTAAATAAATACTGATGGGATTATCTTGTCTTAGGAAATAAGGAAAAAAGAACCAGTGTCAAGTTTATTCACGTACTATAAGTACCATACTTATACCCCAAATACACCAACTTTACCCTGCATTCATCAATAACTGCTAATTACAAAATGTGTAAAAATGTGTTCCGTGTGCTATATTAAGAGAGGTAAACTTGATAATAAATGTTCCCTGGCCTTGTCTTGTATGAGGTCAGCCAGCATGATACAAGCACCTGCTTCAAACAGTGAAATGTATTCAATGCAGCAGGAAAAGTCGAGCATATAAGCCACATTATAATGGTTATTATAATAGTAGCTGTGTTTGTACAGCTAATGCTTTGGTTTCTTTAAGGACAAGAGAGTTAGTTATGTACTATTAGTGGACACATCGAAGTCTGACAGGATTCATTCCTACAGCCTTTAGGTCATTCTAGATTGAAACAGAAGAGAAGAACCCTGGATTTTCAGAGGACTCAACATCTGTACTGAAGAATGAGGGAGTGAAGGGACAATGGACTGGTGCCTCTGTTTCCTTCCTTGTCTACCTCACACCAAAAAACAAGTTTCTGTTTAAAAGCCTTGGCAGTGGATGCTAATTTTCCTAGTCCAAGTGGCTCAAGAAAAACAGGGATGAGTTATTTCTACTTTTTGTAAGTTTGTTACAGGTCTGAGTCAAGGCTTTGTAGGGAGTACATGTCTATGATTTTTTAAGCCAAACATAAAACCTGAACCCTAGATTAGCAATAAACATATGAAAAGTAAAAGAAAAGTAATTCAGAGTTTATGTGGTATCGTATAGTTTACCACAGTTTTCTTCAGGAATGCCTCTATTGCCTATTTCTGACATGGTATCTTTTATATCTTCAAAGCCAAGGCCTTTTTGTTTTATTTCTATCTCCCTTGAACTACCTATAAAAGCCATACATGATTCCAAGAAAAAGAAGAATAAGAGAAAGTGATTGACAGTGAAAAATAAAGAGTACAGCATTTGGATCCACACTATGCCTTTAAACTGACAAGGGATTAGCATAAAAGGGGAAAATACAAACTGAGTTAAAAACAGTTTCAGATGGGCTTCAATTGTTGATCAAGAAAAAACTGGGACCATTTCTCATACCAGTCACTATCCCAAAGCCTAATAAGCAAAGAGGAAAAGTATGACTTGAGAGTTATTTCTATCCTTGCAAATTTCTATTATCAAAAGGGTAATGCATATAAATTGTTGTTTAATAGAATTAACAAGTTCCAGATTCTGGGCTCTAGTTGTAGAGAGAGATAACTAAATTCTTTGATATGCCTCTCTTCATTCATTGATCTGACTTCTCCCATAGTTTCTTTGGGATAGAACATTTTATTTTATTATTTTTTAAAAAGATTTTATTTATTTATTTGACACAGAGAGATCACAAGTAGATGGAGAGGCAGGCAGAGAGAGAGAGAGAGAGAGAGAGGGAAGCAGGCTCCCTGCTGAGCAGAGAGCCTGATGTGGGACTCGATCCCAGGACCCTGAGATCGTGACCTGAGCCGAAGGCAGAGGCTTAACCCACTGAGCCACCCAGGTGCCCCAAGATAGAACATTTTATTTGAAAAACATTATGAATCATTGTTATAGTTCCTAAAACACCTTTAAGTGGGACTTTGTCCATTTTGCTCACTGCTGTATTTTCAGCTTCTCAACAGCTCCACACACAAACTGGTACCCAATAAAGAGTTGTTGAAAAAATGAAAAGTATGCAGTTTGATTTGCTTTGGGAAGTGAAAATTCAGCCACATCTTCAATGTCCATGTAGAAGGCTCCATATTTGTTGACATTTATGGATATGATATAATGTATATTGCTTAAATTACTATAAAACTAAAACTAATATAATACTGTATGTTAACTATGCTGGAATTAAAATTTAAAAACATAACAAAAGAAAAAAAAGGAAAAGGCTAGTCTTGAAAGTAGAAAGTCACTGGAGCAAATCACACAAAAAACACTTTTCTAAAAATATTAATTTTCCTATTCTTTTGTCTTATCTAAAACACCTGCCATTAGCAACTATCTTAAATATTAATTTAGCCATATTAAGACAGTATGCTATCTGTTACAGACTGAATGTTTATGTCTCCAACCCCGCAACAAATATGTTGAAATCCTAAACCCCCAATACGATGGAATTAGAAGGTCAGGTCTTTGATTAATGATGAAATCATGAAGCCCTCGTGAACAGGATTAGTGTCCCTATAAAACAAACCCTAAAGCTCCCTTGCCTCTTCTGCTGTGTGATGACACAGCAAGAATACCGCAGTCTGCGGACTAGGAAGTAGGCTCTTAACAGACACAAATTGGCTGGTGCCTTGATACTGGACTTTTTAAGTCTCCAGAACTGTGAGAAATAAAATTCCATTTTTTTAAAGCCATCTAGTCTCAGGTATTCTGTTATAGAAGCCTGAAAAGATGAAGATATTATCTGATAGAATTAACATTTTAATGGGCTAGTAAACTAACAATGATGAGTTTTATTTCCTACACAGTCATTTTACAAGAGAACAAGGTTAAGAGATGTGAAGAAAAGACAACCATTACCACAGGACTCTGTCAGAGTCTAAAGGGGAATCACAGGAAGGTAGCCAAGGGCTAGTGTGAAGGGCTGGAACTCAAAACAATCTTTACTTACTCAATAATTGTGTGTAAGGCCACTTTTATGAAAAATGATTCTGGCGTAATCATATATAGTTTAGAGATAGGAAGTAGCACAGAGCAGTGTGGCCTGAGTCAGGAAACCTGACTGTAGGCTCAGCTCTGCCAAAGAGCCATATAACCTCGGGCAAGACATTTAATATCTTTGGATGTCACATCCCAAGTCTGTAAAATGAAAGTATCGAACTAGATAGACTCTAAAGGCTGTTCCTGCAATAAAATTCTATGATCTCTTGTCTTTTCGCTGATTTGTCACAGAACATTTTAATATCATTGATTTTTTTAATAGCATAAAAAAATAAAACAAACACTTAAAACTTACTGCTACCATACTACAAGCATACAATGACAGATTTATTATAACCATATATGCAAAATGCACTTGAAGCTTGAACGGATAACTTTCAGTTTATACCTTTAAATAACATGAGAGAGTAGATCAGAATAACAGATCTTGGCTTAATAATAATAATAATCCATAAAAATGGGTCTTAAAATATCATAAAATATTTTTTAATTAGGAAGGCTACTGAGTTGCTAGGAGAGTAAAACTTACATACTCTCATCGTAAGAAAAATTATTTGACTATGTATGGTGATGAGTATTAACTACACTTGTGGTGAATATTTAGCAATATATACAAATATTAAATCAGTATGTTGCACACCTGAAACTAATACAATGGTGCACGTCAATTAAAGCTTAATAATAATAAGAAAAGTTAAAAATATCAAGGATATATATGTATCACCCTCAATATATATAGAGATATATAAATATAGGTGTTATATAAATAATCAAAGATATATATGTATCCCCCTCTATATATATAGAGATATAAATATAGATGTTATATATATCTATGTAGCTATATATAGATAACATATTATATAAATATATATAAAATATATATTTTTTATAAATATAAATATATAAATATATTTATATATATATTTAAATATATAAATTATATATATTTATATTTTTATATAAATATATATGAAATATATTTATATAAAGATATATAAAAAATCTATGTCCCTCAACCTTCTATCACATGATATCTACTAAATATATACCATATATGTCTGTATATATATAGTTAGAAAGAAACACACACCCACATATATAGTAGTTTTGTAAGTGTGTGAGGGGTGTTTCACCTCTTCCTATCTTTCTCACTCTCTCAACACATTTTTAAAGAAGTTGTGATAAATGAAAACATTAGAATTCATGACAGAAATTGAGGACCTGGCAGAGACCCAAGGAGAAGAAAAGTACAATTATTTCAATAAACACTTACTAGTAAATTATGTTCTAAATGGGAAACATACATCTCACATATACATGATGGTTATATATTTGTACATTATATGTTTTTTCTTTATATTGCTTTTGAATTTCACATTGGCAAAATAGTATTAGTGGGAGGTGAGTCTACTGGTGATTACTTCCTTTCCTATAAAATATGAGCAAAGCTGACTAACTCATTTGACAAAATGGTAATCGATAATTGCTAGACTCACGCTCATTTTCAACTGTATTTCTTTCTAACACCGTGGTTCACTAATATTTTATTTTTAATTTTTATTTTATTTTTCCAGTGTTCCAAAATTCATTGTTTATGCACCACAACCAGTGCTCCATGCAATATGTGCCTTCCTTAATACTCACCACCAGGCTCACCCAAGCCCCCATGCCCCTACTCTCCACAACCCTCAGTTTGTTTCTCAGAGTCCATAGTCTCTCATGGTTTGTTTCCCCCCGTTTTCCCCCAACTCACTTCTCCCTTTCCATTTCCCAATGTCCTCCATGTTATTCCTTATGCTCCACAAGTAAGTGAAACCATATGATAACTGACTTTCTCTGCTTGACTTAAATCACTCAATATAATCTCCTCCAGTCCCATCCATGTTGATACAAAAGTTGGGTATCCATCCTTTCTGATGGAGACATAATATCCCATTGCGTATATGGGCCATATCTTCTTTACCCATTCGTCTGTTGAAGGGCATCTTGGTTCTTTCCACATTTTGGTGACTATGGCCGTCGCTGCTATGAACATTGGGGTATCTGTATCTTTGGGATAAATACTCAGAGGTGCAATTACAGGACATACGGTAGCTCTATTTTTAATTTCTTAAGGAATCTCCACACTGTTTTCCAAATTGGCTGCACAAATTTGCATTCCCACCAACAATGTAAGAGGGTTTGCCTTTTTCTACATCCTCTCCAACACTTGTTTCCTTTCTTGTTAATTTTGGCCATTCTAACTGGTGTAAGATGGAATCCCAATGTGGTTTTGATTTGAATCTCCCTAATGGCTAGTGATGATGAACATTTTTTCATGTGTCTGATAGCCATTTGTATGTCTTCTTTGGAGAAGTGTCTGCTCCTGTCTTCTGCCCATTTTTTTATGTGATTATCTGTTTTGTGTGTGTTGAGTTTCACAGTGGAAAAAAGACAGTCTCTTCAATAAATGGTGCTGGGAAAATTGGACAGCTATGTGTAGAGAATGAAACTTGGCCATTCTCTCACACCATACATAAAGACAAACTTGAAATGGATAAAAGACCTTAATGTGAGGCATGAATCTATCAAAATCCTAGAGGTTAACATAGGCAGTAACTTCTTTGATATTGGCCATAGCAACTTCTTTCAAGATATGTCTCCAAAGGCAAAGGAAACAAAAGCTAAAATGAACTTTTGGGACTTCATCAAGATCAAAAGCTTCTGCACACCAAAGGAAATAGTCAAAAAAACAAAGAAACTACCCACGGAATGGGAGAAGATATTCACAAATGACACTACAGACAAAGGGCTGATATCCAAGACTAATATTTTTCTTATAAAGAGATATTTCTTATTTCCTCAAAGTCTTATGATTAATGGCTTTTAATGAAGATTGGAAAGGAGGTACATACCATAAAAGTCAACAATCAATGGTTTCAACAACTCATCTTCTCATTCATTTGTCAAATCTTTACTGAATATAACATACTAGGCACTGGTTTGCTTAAAATGTGATGTGATAAGTGATTTAATAGAGACACTGAAAAGTGCTTTCAAAGGATGGAATGTGTAACTTCTAAGAAAGGAAAAAACAAACCTATCTCCTGATATCCAGAAGGTAGTTTGGTACTTATAGGGAAGCCTTGTTATTCTCCTATAGAACATAAATAATCCTATAGAATATCAACTTCAGACAAGCTCAATTCAAGACCATGATAAGATGAGGCCAAACAAGGCCACTTCATAAATTTTTCTAAACGCAGACAAAATGAGGTCACTGTAATACCCACAACATGACATACTTCATTTTTTCTCAACAAAAATGAGTGACCACTGCTCCTTTACCAATTGAAGCTTTATCTCACTCTAGTCTCCCCTCCCTCTAGATTAGATTTATTGAGATAATCATAAAATTATTCCCACTTTTGGACAGTAGAAAGAAGCCTGATTTTTCAGACCCTCTCTCAAATCACCCAACCAAAGCCAAACCCTATGTTCTTCCTAACATCCTCTTACTGAAATGCCTCATGGTTCCACTGAAAAATAAATGGCATCCCTTGCTGCAAGGAGTAACAAACCCCACCTGTTTAGCTGCAGATGGGTGCCTGGTGGTCTGAGCCCTGAGGCCATTGCACTCCTCTGGACTGGCCAGAGGAAGGAGATAACCCCACAGAGGAAGAGGTCCACTGACATATTTGAGTTCTGGAGAATGAGCAAGGATGAGGATGGAATGAAGAACTACCTTCTAGGCAGACAGAACAGGAATTACAAAGGACCAGAAAACAATACCCTTTGCTACTCTTCCGCGAAAACAACACAGCCTCATATTTCAAAGCTCAGACAAAATTACCTATTTTCTGTAATCATCCCATTTCCTTCAGGGGGAAAAAAAAAAGCATCTTTAAATTCCCATGGAACTCACTGTTTATGATACTAAAATAATAATAATTAACATTTACATAGCTTTAGCATGGGTCAGGCACCATTCTAACTCCTTCAGCCTCTAATCCTCTGAGGTAGGTACCAATTAGTGACAAAGTTGGGATTTGACTATAAGAAGTTTGACTCTTGAGTCTAACCCTTAATCACGATAGTATAATGGCAAAATTATACCATCTTTTTAAATGTGGTAATTTATCATACACCACGGTGACATATGTTAGACCTTTATAATATTTCTGAACTCTTCATCTGAGATGTGAGTTAACATCTCAGATTATACACTTCTTGAAGAAGAACTTATGACTAACCCCTTGAGTATCCCTCAAAGAGCTACCAAGCCACAGAGATTAGATTAATTTACATTAATCAAATAAATTAATTAATCACATAAGCCACATAAATGAAGCAACTAATTGAGCCACTTCATCAGTGCTTCTCAAACTTGAGTGTGCATTAGATTCTCTTGGAGGACTTGTTAAAATGCAGATGGCTGTGCCCCATCCTCCAAATTTCTACATTTGTAGGTCTGGGGTGGAGCCTAAATTTTATATTTCTACAGGTTGACACTGCTGGTTTAAGGAGTTCTCTTTGAGAACTACTGCTTTACATCATTTCAAATAATAAATGTTACCTATTTAGGTGACACAAAATGTGATGTACAGTTCACTACAGAAACATACACAGCCCAAACTGTAGAAATATAGGAAGTTGTATGGGTTAGAGAGTCTTAATTTCATGGATATGATCAATTTGAGAATGAAATTCTAATTAATTAAAAATAACTACTGAACTTATAAACAAACTTGAATAAAATACTTCATCTTCACATATGCCTACAAAGAAGATCATCTCAAATTTGATTATGATTTATCCGGAAGAGTATTTTTGACGTAAGTGTCTCTTTTGGGCTACAATATCAATGAAAAAATGTAATATATCATAGATTTCAAGTACGAATTGCACTGTAAATACAGGAAAAATATACCAAATGTTTTTCTGTATCTGTCAGAAAAAGAAAGTCTAGTCACATTGACATATTCATAATAATTAAACAACAGATACAATTTAGCAGACTGACAGATATAGAAGCTGCCTATGTCAGGTCAATTACCAAACTTCAGCAGACAATCCCCTCTAGAAATCACTTATAATTTCTATAGTAAATTATTTATAAAGATCAGTTTCATGACTTAAGTGGTCATGGAAAAGGCACTATTTACAAGCCACAAATTAAAATAAAGTATTAATAATAAATTAATATCACCATATCCACATCTCATGTATCAAAACCACAAGCAACAGATCCCAAAGGGCTGAAAAACTCATTATTACTTTATGTCAAGAAGGTGCTTTTGCCAGAGAACTGTCTGCTCCTCCCGTATTCCACCTCATCAACAGGCTTTAACTCCATCCATGGCAGCTATCCAAGCCTGGGTTACTTATCCGTTGCTGCCATAGAGTGAGAGACTTATGAATCCGCTGAAACTGGCAAACGCATCCCTACTGCTTCAGGATTTGCTCCATGGGCCTCTGCGACAGGGGTTGGTCATGGACTTTTTGCCTGATTCTTAGACCACTATTCTTGCTCTACTCTTTCAAGTCCTCCTGATCCTTGAGAGCTGTATCTCCTCTGACCTTTGGCCTCTGGATCTCTGCTCACTTGCTTTTCAGTCAACTGCTGTCCTGATACTGGGCTTTCCAATGGGACTTGCTCCCTAGGGCCCAGGTCTTCTGCCAATTCTTCTTGACCCATAGTCTTAATTATTATACCTTATGGCCTCTCGCTTGGAAGTTGTCTTTATAATAGGGATGCTTATAACCACCTTGTAAGTTTTTGTTTTACTTATTTTTAATATTATTAAAGGAGGAGAATAAAAATCATTGGTTTATACAGGTGATTTTACCTTTATGAACAAAACATTAAAGTCAGCGCAGACTTCGAGGTGCTACATAGCACTTGAGACATTCTTTGGGACCGTCCTCTTGTTCCCTCTCTGCTGCCCTGATTTTCTCCTTGATCTAAAATTTGTTAATTTACAATTCTGACCCCTTCCAATTTATGATTTCAAGGAGGATTAGGAACAGCTGGTCAGCAGGTCTATTGAATAGCCTCCAATAGATTTGAAGGGCATTATTAAATTGTCCCTGTGCTTTCTCTTCTATAATTACATTTTTTTCAACTTTGTTCTCACAGCTCTCCTTTCCCATCTTTATTCATGTTCGCTATCTTCATAACTTTTGCTGAATTCTCTGTATCTCTTCTCATGTGTAAACTCATAGCTCAAGATTAGTCCAGTGAGAAGACAATGGCTTGGTGTATCCTACCCCATTTGTTACTTTTTTTTAATACTTCACTTAAAAAAGTAAACCAATGTAGGCTTCCCAGTAGACTTTGTGCTATCCAGTTATATCTTTGATTTTGGAAAAATTACAAAGAACCAAGTCAATATCAATCTTCATGTTCTGAAATTGTTTTAGTTTCTTTTTTATTCCTGGGGAATTATGTTCAGTCACTGATGACTTATTTGCCTGTCCTCTCACTGCTGTCCCCAATTCAGTGTTAAGTGAGTGCAGGGATGGAGGAACGGGATAGGGAATTTATTGTTCTAGCAGCAGCAAAGGACATTGCTTTTCAAAAACAATACAGAACACAACAAAATAACTCACCAAAGAATCAAGAGTCATCACTCTTTTCTAAGTTGAAATTATGTGCTTTTTATAAAGTCATAACCATAGTATCCTGAACAGCATTATCTTTATGAAATGTGTAACTTTATTAACCATTGTTCATAGATTATTCTGAGGCATAAACTAAGGTAACAGGCATGTTCTTCTCTGATGATACCTTTCCTCATTCAACAAATAATTGAGAAAATCAACTACAACCTATTTTCAGCGTCTAGAATAATTACAGTATGTATTTTTAATTAAGATAATTTTAAATACTATTTTATGGTTTCTATTTCTAATGTGCTTTATCTGTGGATAAATACTTTTATTAGTTATCTAAGCACATTTTATGGTACATGGATATTATGGGAATAGAAAGAATTTAGTCTAATCTAAAGCTATAGTCTTTATTTCATTCTCCATACATTAGTTAAGGTTTCAGTTTTGTTGAATTGTCCTCTTTTTGCAGTTAATATGCCTATTTTCTTTTCTTTACTTTGGAAATTAAGAGGATATAGCACAGAAGCTGGTATTAAGTTCCAGTTATTTCCATTTTTTTAGTACATTCACTTTAGGAAAAAAAAATTCTTTTAAGTTTAAGTTTAAGGAGAATATTTTATACCATGTGCCAGATATTCAGAACTATTTTCCATTATGCATCATGTTCCCTAGAAGCAAATTCTAATTAAAAATCTACTCTTTAATTAATTTTTATTTAAAAATGAAAGCACAGAGGTGCCTGGGTGGCTCAGTTGGTTAAGCAACTGCCTTTGGTTCAGGTCGTCATCCCAGAGTCATGGGATCGAGTTCCACATTGGGCTCCCAGCTCCATGGGGAGTCTGCTTCTCCTTCTGACCTTCTTCCCTCTCATGCTCTCTCTGACTCTCTCTGACTCTCTCTCTCAAATAAATAAATAAAATATTTTAAATAAATAAATAATAAAAATGCAAGCACAAAAATAATCAAGAAGCCCCACACAAGGCCAACAAGCACACACAGATACACACACATTACAAAGGTGTGCTCTCAACATGCAAAGCAACAGCACAATTTTACTATCATGGTACTCAGACTCTTAAAGTGTTTTTCAAAAGTTTGGATTATCTAAAGATAAAATTTTAACACCTAATCTGAATTAGCTGTCTCATGTATGCTTTTCCTTTTTCCTTTTTTTTTTTTTTTTTAAAGATTTTATTTATGTCAGGGAGAGAGAGAGAGAGCACAAGCAGGGGGATGGGGCAGGCAGAGGAACACAGAGAAGCAGGCTCCCCACTGAGCAGAAAGCCTGATATGGGACTTGGTCGTGGACCTGAGCTGAAGGCAGAAGCTTAACTGACTGAGCCACCCAGGTGTCCCTCATGTATGCTTTCAAAAGTAGTGTACTAGAAGCACACAGATGGAATGCAGGTATACAGATAAAAAGAGCCAAGTTTGAAAAGCCAAATCTAGAACAAGTGCATCATGAGTTGGTGAAATCATGGAGAATTGTCCGGTTGAATCAATGGGCGAAAAATATAATCTCTATGAAAACTGGGTTTCAAACTCCTAGAACGCTGTGAAAGCTATTTATCCAATTGTAGTCCTTTTATGTGGTTTCTGACCTATTATTGCTGGTTTTGAAATACTTAGTCTACGATTTTGAAGTCTATAACTTAAAACATTGTCTTTTAAATTTTTTGTCATTTTATAAACTTGCATGTTTTAAAAATTAAAGAATACCTCTCAAAAAGATAAAAATAAATTCTATATTAGGTAACAGAAACATCACCTAATAGTTAAGAGTTCAATGTTCACAATTTATTTCCTAAGTCTATGGTTCCTATAACCAACTGGAGAGAGATACGGAGATTTTTCCTTTGTTCTAGTTATAGTACCTCAAATCATACTATGCATACCATATCCTCTGTGGCCCTCATTTAGCCTTGGGTGGAAGGAACATAAGGAAAAAGTGAGCCACAAACCTGGCTATTTGATTTTTTTTTTCTTTTTTGACCACGAGGTGTCTGTGAACTTGGAAAACATTTTCCTCTATTAAAAAACAAAATAAAACAAACAAAAAAAAACCCCAAAAACAAAAACTCATAAATTCTTACTTTTTGGAAGCCTATAAACAAAGAAGATTTGCAATTACCAAGCAACAAGCAAAACTCTAGTTACAAGTACAGTGGCAGTTTTTACATGGAGTTGGCAAGCATGTTAATAAGGAATCTACTTTCTGAATAGCTCAGGGTTTGTGTAAATGATACAGTTTATCAGGCCACTGTTAAAATAACCAACATATCTTAAAGCACTTTGTGTGTGAAGAAATTCATAAAATAAAAAGCACTGAGTTCTGCATGGAAGAATATAGGATATCAATCTCATTTTATCTTATACGGAAGAAACCTTTAGGGTGTTGGTATAGTAAGCGAAGCATACAATTTGCAGAAACTCTAGAGACTGTCATTTTTGTTACATGAGCTTGTATTATTTTTTCCAAAAGATTTATACTACTATATTTTTAACTACTATTTTCAAATTAAGACAGAAGGTGAACTTGAGTTTTCCTTAAGTATATTTTAGCTTCATCATCACTTCTTCAACAACCTCTTCCAAAAGGTACTTTATGACACTGCCATTTCCTGTGAAATTGTAACATTATTTAAAACTGTTAATGGGGTGCCTATGTGGCTAAGTCATTAAGCATCATGATCCCGGGGTCCTGAGATTGAGCCCCTGCTTTGGGCTTCCTGCTCTGTGGGAAGCCTGCTTCTCCCTCTCCCACTTCCCCTGCTTGTGTTCCTCCTCCCCTTCCCCCCAGTCAAATAAATAAATAAATCTTTAAAAAAATTAAAAAATAAAACTGTTAATATTTATCCAATCATGGTGAAGATATCATTTAGGATAAAAGTATAAAATTTAAAAAGGAAGTCCCCTCTCTCTCCCTTTTGTCCAGAGAGACAAGCTAAATAGCTCCTCGTGTTATATTCAAAATGTTATTCTACAAATTTAAAAAGTTAAAAAAAGTATAAGTTTAGTAACACAAATAGAACCATGTATACATATAGTCTGGCAAGTTGGACTGTAAGATAAACAGCTTAAAATGGAATGCTGGATCTGAAAGTAGTTGTATTTGAGATTTTGACAGCTATTGCTAAACTGCCCTTCAAAAAAAGAAAAGGCTACCATCAAAATTTATGAGAATAACTATTTCTTCCAAAACTGGATCCTATTAAACATTTCATTTTTTTTCAGTCTTGATGTTACTCTATATGAGCAAGAGTGAACAACTTGCCAAATGTTTATTTTTATTTTGCTCCTCTGAAACTGCTTATGTGATTTCATCATTTTTCCTTGGGTTGTTCATCTTTTGCTATTGATTTCTGAGAACTCTTTGTATAAAATAAATTATCACATGTTTTGCAAAAGCTTCCCCAGTTTATTGTTTGTCTTTTGTTTATGGCATTTTCAACTCTGTGAAGTATTTAACTTGTATGTATCAGATACATCCATGTTTTCCCTTATAGCCTCTGAATTAATGGGATATGTACAGAGGTCATCTCACTACAAGTATATTTTTTTAACTTTTCTTACCATTATTCTCTATTTCTTCCTTCCTTTCTCTTTCCTTTTTATGTTTAAAATTTTAGTCCATTTTTATATAGGTAGTTAGGTGGTGTTCCAACACAATTTACTGTCCAGCCTATCTCAATGAAAAAAAATGACACCTTAATCATATATCCCTCTAAGTCTGTTTCTTGTTCTTCTACTCTTTTCCATTAACCCTCTATTCTTACACCATTGCTATACTATTTTAGTATATTGCTATACTATTTTTTTTAAGATTTTATTTATTTATTTGACAGAGAGAGGTCACAAGTAGGCAGAGAGGCAAGCAGAGAGAGAGAGGAGGAAGCAGGCTCCCCGCTGAGCAGAGAGCCCGATGCGGGACTCAATCCCAGGACCCTGAGATCATGACCTGAGCCGAAGGCAGCGGCTTAACCCACTGAGCCACCCAGGCGCCCCTTGCTATACTATTTTAATTATCACTGGTGGGTTGTAATATCTAGCAAGGCTAACCTTGAAGGTTAATCTAGAGAGTTTTTAATAAATACAATCGAGGGGCACCTGGGTGGCTCAGTGGGTTAAAGTCTCTGCCTTCGACTTGGGTCATGATCTCAGGGTCCTGGGATGAAGCCCTACATGGGGCTCTCTGCCTGCCTCTCTGCCTACTTGTGATCTGTCTGCCAAATAAATAAAATCTTAAAAAAAATAAAATAAATACAATGGAAAATCTAGAGAGTTGTCAATAAATACAATGGAAAGTCAATGCTCACAGGGATGACGGAGAGCATCTAATCCAGCTTCTTTAATTTACAGATGAGGAAAGTAAAGACCAGGGAGGCACAGGAATCATGCAACATTCCACAGCAGTTCATGGGAACATGAGATGTCTGGCTAGTTTCCTAGCATCTCATTCATCTTTCTGAACCATGCCAGTAACTATAAGCATTCCCACAGACATCAGTATGTCTCAAACTTTCCTGGGCTGTTTCCTGATTTTTTTCTCCCTATTCTACTTTTTTTTTTAATGCCTTTGAAACTTCACTTTTCTATAAGCTTATGTGGTTTTCATTACTCTGTTTATTTTTATTTTTATTTTTATTTTTTTTTTAAGATTTTATTTATTTGACAGAGAGAGATCACAAGTAGGCAGAGAGGCAGGCAGAGAGAGAGAGAGAGGAGGAAGCAGGCTCCCTGCTAAGCAGAGAGCCCGATGTGGGACTCGATCCCAGGATCCTGAGATCATGACCTGAGCCGAAGGCAGCGGCTTAACCCACTGAGCCACCCAGGCGCCCCTCTGTTTATTTTTAAATACTTGTATCTCATGAATACTAGTAGAAGAAAACCAAACCTGTCTTCTAACATTCTTTGTCATGGCCTATTCAATTTGTTTATTAGAATCCTGAGTAGATTGTTTTAATGATTAAAAAAAAAAATTCCAAAGTGACACTCAATTGAACAGTAAAGTTTCCATTGACTAACCAGACAGTTACAAGGCAGAATCAGTCATCAGCATGTTAATGAGATCTATGGCTGGCATTAAATGGAAAGCATTGCAAACACTACTGAATGAATGAACATAATACATATCTGACTTCCATTAGATTTGAAAAGTCTGAAAGAGTTATATAAAAAAATTAGGAAACTATGCGATGGTGTTGTACACAATGATTCAGAGACAGAAACTTTGCCCTTTCCAAAATGAGAAAAAGAAAGTTTAGAAAAAATTTTAAAATAATACCAGATTAAATCCAGATAGCAGGTCAACAACTTCAGGGCTCTGGCAGAGAAGTAAAAGCAGATGTGGAAATTGAAGGATATTAAAGTCCAGTAAGTCACTGCCTGGGGTGGTTTCATATGAAGAGTCTGGACCATTTACAGAACTAAGAATTCATCATACTCTCATGCCAATTATAAAGGTTATAGTTCTGGACGATTATGCTACCACCTAGACATTTCTAACGGAATTAACAGTTATTGTATTAGATTTGCCCAAATCACTGTACTAAAATAAAGGATCTGAGCATTTTCTAGTTAAGTAGAATGAGACACATGATATTAATGGAAAAAAAACATCTAATTTTCCCAAAGTGAAAATATCTAAAAACCTCAATATTGGCAGTACAGGGTGACAGTTTAAACCAAAATCCAGCAGCACTTCTTATCTGGAAAACACAATGTATGCAGAATGTTGAAAAAGATCATACAGACTAGGAGCTAGAAAGAATTGTTAAGAATTGAAAGAATCTGAATTGATAACATCCACTGAGAAACAAGAGAAAAATGATGCATGCCTCCCACTTACACTATTTTGAGAATTAAATTCAGATGCCTTTGGGCACTACAGATGATCACTTTTGGCACAGACAGTTAAATCATGAAGTTTTATTTTCCTTTCAGGATAGGTTAGTATGTGAAATTATTATTATGAATTTTTACTTTCAGAAGTCTAGTTTCTATACTGTGAGCTAAGGCATCCAGTAATAATGTCCTCTTTCAGTAACAATCATCCATTAATTGTTTAAGAGTGTCTCACATGAGTTTGGAGCTGGAATTCCAACGAAATACCTATTTTTACATCTATACCTTTTCTCACAGCTTTAAAGGATTCATTAGTGTCACCTACAACTTTAAATATAGTGGGAGTAAATGCATACAAATCACAAAGTGTGATGACTGAAAATATCTTTAAAATGTATATGATAGACTCTTCTCTCAGAGCAACTAAAGTCCATATGTTACATATATTCACTTACATATACAATCTTCCCATACCTGAACTGAAAGAGCCACAATTTAACACATATTCTTAAATGCTTTATAATTTTCTTTCTTAAAATAAAAAATAAAGAATAGGGAATAAAATTTAGTTTAGATTTTTCATTGTAACAAAACAAATTGCCTTATAAACATCTAAGTGATATTTTAAAATAATAAATAATAATAATAATATATATTATATATTAATAATAATAATAAAAACAATCCAAGGGTGACAAAGGTCAAAAACTTGTATCTTGATTTATCAAATCTAGACAGTAGATTTCCCCTTCAATTCTGCTTAGGATTCATTAAAAAAAAAAAAGTCTGTTAATATTTGGTGTTCTGAATATCTTTCCAGTACTTTCTTTACTTTTTAGTGTTTGTGTGAGTATCCATATGTATATACACATATTGGGAATACTTATGTAACATGTGTATGCATTTGTATAAATATGTATGTATGTTCATATACGTCCCCATAAGAATACAAGGCTATAGTTTTGTATGCTACTTAAAAATATTATTTCATGTTGGGGGTAAGTTTTGAATTAGATTTTTAAACGTCAAAAGCAGTTTTGGTGATGCTTAAGAGGTAGGTCATGCGGTGCAGGTGACGGAGGAAGGCAGACGGGAAAATGCAGATAACCGCACACTGAGAACTTAATTCACCTAAACTACCAAAAATATTGTATTTTGCTTTTTCTTAACTACTTTAATTCCGGCTTGGGTTTATTTTCTATTTTCTGCTGTTTTCTAAGTTACCTCCAATATTTTATGGAAATTTTACTTATTAATAACCCTAAATGGGACACGTGGCTGGCTCAGTTGGTTAAGTGTCAGACTCTTGATTTTGGCTCAAGTCATGATCTCAGGGGTCATAAGACCAAGGCCTGTGTGAGGTTCCATGCCGGGCCTGGAGCCTGCTTAAGATTCTCTCTCTCTCCCTTTGCCTCTTTTTCCCCAAAATAAATAAATAAATCTAAAAAAACCCCCAAAAAACCAAAAACCAAAAACCCTAATGTGAATTTAATGAACTGGAAAGTTAATAACTATTTTTATTATTTATTTTCATTATTCATTTATTAACACAAAATTCTCTAGTTGTCTATCTCACAGCAAGTATCTCCACAGTAATGAGACAATGTCCCTCTCCAACTGGAGGATGGATGAATAAATGCTGTTTGTCCCTGGGCTGTCTCAGGTTCCATGATCCTGACCCTGGACGGTGTTCCTTGGAACATGGGCATAGTGACTTAAATATTGTACCCTCCATGCTCATCTCCCCTGTATCCTCCTCCCCTTTCTGATCTACTTTGTCCAAAAAGTCTTCATATACTTAGAGGCATGACTTTTTGATGACATCAGGTACTGTGGGAGCTAAATATATCATGAGCTAAAGATACCTTGATTTTCCAAACCATCCCAGTGTCATTTGTTCCCAAATTACTTTACAACCAACTTCTGATTACCCATAGAAGATTATCTGATTACTGAGCAGTTAAATGAGAGCACTTCCCTGTTCTCTCAGCTAATTTCTCCTCCACGGGAAGAGAGGGATGTTGGATTTGAAGAGCTAAAATAGGCAGCTGCCCAGGTGATATAATTTGAGATGACTGGGAAGAAAAAGTCATCTAAAACTTTAACTCATTGTCCTCCATCATTAGAGAAGCCTTTTATAAGAAACTAGATTTTTTTTTTTTAATGGTCTTCAAGGACACCTTTTAATAAAATGTAAGGGCTCCATGTTGGACAAGAAAACCACAATCAGGGCTCAGTGCCTGTCAGTGAGAGACTTTCACACGAAGTAGAGACTGGCTGTTTCAGCGTGTGAATGATAGAAAAAGGTGTCTTTCTGATGCAGCTTCTTGCCCACTCACGTGGAGACTTTGTATGGAACACACTGTAGAACTGTACTCAGCTGACTGCTGTCTACACAGTGATAGATAGAGAGGGAGCTAGGGGACGACCAAGTGTGCTGTCCCTGGATCCCCCTATCTGGTTAGCCAAAAACAAAAAACATCTTAAAACTAGTGCTTGTCCTGGAATTTGACAGAGTGCTATCTCACGTTGAGGTCTTTCATCCATTTTGAGTTTATCTTTGTGTATGGGGTGAGAGAATGGTCAAGTTTCATTCTTCTAAACAGATGTCCAATTTTCTGGGGGAAACTGGAGAGGGAGATGAACCATGAGAGACTGTGGACTCCTCCGAGAAACAAACTGAGGGTTTTAGAGGGGAGGGGGTGGGGGGATGGGTGAGCCTGGTGGTGGGTATTAAGGAGGGCACAGATTGCATGGAGCACTGGGTGCGGTGCATAAAAAATGAATCTTGGAACACTGCATCAGAAACTAGTGATGTATTTTATGGCAACTAACAAAACACAATAAAAAATAATGAAGTAAAATGTATATAGCAAAATTAAAAATAAAAGAAAAAACTAGTGCTTGTCAATGTTGGTAGTGGTTTATAATACTGTTTTAGTTAACCAACTTGAGGTGAACTTTAGTTAACCAACTTTCCACTTACACAGATATTCAAAATCGAGTATGTCTGGAAACATCATGTAGGAAAACAAAATTAAGCAAAACAATAGTAAAAATTCAGGCTTACACACTGACCAGTATCATAAATGTAGCACACAGCATTAATATAGTTTAATATCCCTTTAGTTTAAAAGGGTGAGTGCTTGTGGCCATGTAATTAAGAACGTGTGTACTTTTTCTTAGCTGTCCTTGGTAAATATGTGCCTTTCGGATCATCCGAAATATTAACCTTTGGCATCTTCCAAAGTGAGTCAGCCCTTAAAGCCATATTGCATATGACAACCATCCCACAATCACAGGGATTGGACACCAAAATGAGTTGCTAA
Source organism: Mustela nigripes (assembly GCF_022355385.1). Taxonomy (NCBI): domain Eukaryota; kingdom Metazoa; phylum Chordata; class Mammalia; order Carnivora; family Mustelidae; genus Mustela; species Mustela nigripes. Next base: position 83,226,684 of record NC_081560.1, on the reverse strand, counting down.
TTTGGGAATTTTTTTAGTTTTCAAATTAAAACCCCCGAAATGGGGTGTGGTAGAATCTCCTTAAGTTCTTTAGGACTAATTCTACTTACTTTCATCTCAGCAGATCCACTTAGTATCTGTCACCTGTTTGGGCCCTGAATTTGTGTATGGACTAACTCTGAGGTTAGTTCTGGCAAGAGATTTTACACCGGCAACCCTTCTGCAAACAGAAAAATAACCGGCCAGGGAATTTTACAGAGGGTATCTGCTCTGGCCTCAGTCTCAAATCTGACACAAGGCACAGGTTTGATGGTGACAGTAGCAGGTCTTTATTTCCTTTGTCAGCTCCCAGACAGGTTCAACCACATATGAAATAATGCCTTGTTTAAAAAGCACTTACACATGGTTCACATTGTTTTCAAAATGCTCGAGCCACACCATTCCTACAATCAAGGGAAATGCTGGGCGTTGATAAGAGAAGGGAGAAAAGTAAATTTTAATAACATCTTATTGGAAGCTAAATCCCCAGCTGGGAACTGAATTTACAACACAAGAAAGCAGAAGGTAAATAAGTTGAAGTGAGGCATTGTTAGCAATTCCTTCTGCTTTTTCAGAAAAGCTTAATTGAAGTCCTACCAAGATAGAAATGATCACTTAGCAATCCACATTTGAAAGGCATTTAATGGAGCCACTCAATTCCTAGTGGAACTAACTTTTAAAATAAAAGAGCAATAACTAAGAATTATTATGGATGCATAACAAAATTGGATTCTCATATAGCTACTTATTTCTCACATTTTGATGAAATACAGACTGCTCAGAGTATTAGGATGAAAAACTTTGAAACGTCTAACTCTGATGTTGGGCTAAGTATTCCTTACAAGCAAGGTTTTTGGTTCTTAGCTCCTCTTGTCTGTGACCCTAATGTTTGCAGACATAGTAACACAAAGTAAATGCTAAATGATTAAAAAAATAGAAGGATAAAAAATGCAAAATATATTTCAAGCTTACCACCTTTTCAAAATGAAAATCAATTAAGGTGGAGTACAAAACTGATAATACCTAACACATGTACATGAAAATGCATTTGGTGTTTTGTCTACTGGTTGTAATGTATTGATCTTGTTTAGCTGATCAATTTCCTAACTGAGAGGAGTCATTCAAGAGAATGCCCTGTTGGCAGAGATGGAAGCAATCTGGGATCATCAATTATGGTTATGAGTTTTCTTCAATCATTTAAAATTTCAGTACATATTGATTACCTATGTGCCTTCTAGATACCACAGGGATACAAAAATGAATAGGACAGAATCTCATAGAGAAGATTTTCAGATGAATCACTATAAATGTTATTTTTGTGGCATATATACATATACATTTTTATTTGACACTTATCTGTGACATATACCAGATAGTATACCATTAACTGGATGATCCAGGGAGAATCATATGGTATTCTATTAAGTTTTTTCTCCTCTGAAAAAAATTAAAAGGCATTATAGATCCATTTATCATTATCATACATATTCAGTATTATTCTAGAATATTCTATCCTTATTTCCTTTCTCCTCTTTGTCTTTTATACCATTTCCCCTATATGTCAGCCACTTTTCAAATCATTGGCATCCCACTGTTTCTTAAAACTGTCCTTCCTTGGTTTGTTTCCATAGCACTACCCTATCCTGGTGTTTGTTTTATCCATCCTTTTCTGTTTCTTTTATTGTTTCCTCTGTGTCTTCACAAATCTTAACATTTAGCTCTTTGTGATTGCCCCCTCTCAACTTTCTCCCTCAAAATGCTGATCAGTCTCATCAAACACCTTTGTGCTAATCATTTTTAACTTTCTTCCTAGGACCCCCTGATTACAGTGGTCCTGAATTCTTACATCACGTTTTGATAATTGTACACACTGAAAACTCAATTAGATAGCATTCTATACCACTTCATATATGTCAAGTTCATCTCCCCACAAGGACTGTCAGATTCCCAAGTCTAGGGACCACATTTTATATCATCATTTTATGTCTAGCATTTGGTGAATGAGGCACCATAGAACTCCATTAGTAAATCGTTCAGTGGGTAATGGACTTAAGCCTCCAAGGCTGTAAATCTGGCACCTCTGACACATACTAAATAATTGGATCAGCCTGCCTTGTTTTCTGCCTTTATAAAGCCTTGGATGGCAACCTTTCAACAACATAGTTAAGGCTGTAGGAAGCCAGTTTAGTTTGCATAACCTTGTAAAAACAATTTAATGTTGTTTTTTTATGACAAAGATTTTTTTTCTTAAATGTGGATGATTTATTTTCCTATGCTAGAGATTATAAAGAATGAAAAAAAACACAGTAATGAGGATGTTATAGTATAAGTGATTTTGCTATGAACACTGATGAATAGTAGAGGCAAAAGAGATTTTAAAGGCTGTCATGTCACTGACCCTCCCCCATTTTACTGATGAGAAAGCAGACTTCTAAATTAAGTTGTTAGTTTCAAACAGTGCTTCACAACTTTGGATTCATGTTAGAATCATCTAGAGTACTTCCAAAAAGATACTGATCACTGTCCTGTCTCCCTCTCTCTTGCTCTCTCTCTCTCTCTTTCTTTCACACACACACACCCTTAGAAAAGTATGATTTAATATTTTTGAGGGGGCTCATGGCTTTGAAAAAACTCTTTTTAAGTTCTCCAGAAGAGATTAATGAGAACCACACCGGCTTAAAATTTCTAGGCTTACTGAATGGTAATTTAAATAGGAATATACTAAGTAAGTTGTGATTTCAAACTTCATATGCAAAAATCACTGTTATGAATCATTATTCCTGAGTTTTAGAGCTAGCAAATATCTTAACAGTCACTTTATAAATCACTTAAAACATATGTATTAAAAACATAAATACAATTTAAATACAAAGGAACAACACTCATGTATTCACTTTACGAAACCCGTTATTTCTTTTTTTTTTTTTTTTTTTTGAAACCCGTTATTTCTATAAAATTTCTGATTAGTACCTATATTAAATGGCTTTGGAGTTCTACTCTTTGACCAATAGGTGGCACTAGTAATTTCTGTATTCAACTATATAGCTACCAAATTCCACACCTTTTAATGAAATATATTATCTATCTATCTATCTATATATATATATATATATGGACACATTACAAGCTTTAGCTTCTGATATTCATTTTTAATTTATCCACATGTGTTTCATTTAAGTGCTCTTTAATTACTAGAACACTTAGCATAATTAATACTGAAACTATGGATTGATTTAATGCTATAATAAAGATTTTCTGCTTTAATCCTTAATTAGTTCACTGAACTTGCATCCAATTAATATTAGTGACTAGGATCTTATTAATGATAATATTACTTTCAAATGAGAAGCAATGCAATCCACTGAATCCTCTCTAACAACAATATAAAATTAAGGTTATGATTTGTGAGAAATAACTTTAACTTAAAATATAGTTTATGTTCATAAATAATTTTTAGATTTCCTATAAGTTTTTTAAATAATTTTTAAATTTTTTTATAAACATATAATGTACTATTAGCCCCAGGGATACAGGTTTGTGAATTGCCAGGTTTACACACTTCACAGCACTCACCATAGCACATACCTTCCCCAATGTCCCTAACCCCACCACCCTCTCCCTACCCACCTCCCCCTGGCAAACCTCAGTTTGTTTTGTGAGATTAAGAGTCTCTTATGGTTTGTCTCCCTCCCGATTCCATCTTGTTTCATTTATTCTTTTCCTACCCCCCAAGCCCCCCACGTTGCATCTCCACTTTCTCATATCAGGGAGATCATATGATAGTTGTCTTTCTCTGCTTGACTTATTTCGCTAAGCATAATACCCTCTAGTTCCATGCACGTGGTCTCAAATGGCAAGATTTCATTTCTTTTGATGGCTGCATAGTATTCCTTTGTATATATATATACCACATCTTCTTTATCCATTCATCTGTTGATGGACATCTAGGTTCTTTCCATAGTTTGGCTATTGTGGACATTGCTGCTTTAAACATTTGGGTGCACATGCCCCTTCGGATCACTACGTTTGTATCTTTAGGGTAAATACCCAGTAGTGCAAATACTGGGTTGTAGGGTAGCTCTATTTTCAACTTTTTGAGGAACCTCCATGCTGTTTTCCCGAGTGGTTGCACCAGCTTACGTTCCCACCAACAGTGTAGGAGGGTTCCCCTTTCTCTGCATCCTCGCCAGCATCTGTCATTTCCTGACTTGTTAATTTTAGCCTAGATTTCCTATAAGTTTAACTAAAGATCCAGGTTAATCTAGTATCACAGGACACTGTTACTTAAACAAAATATAGACATTTATTTAAGACACATGATCTGGCTAATTAAGAGTTAATTCAGTCTCCTGCTCCTCTCCCTTATTACTGGTCTCTGAAAACCACTACTTGAATTGAGTAATGATAATATGTCCCAAAGGAAATCCATGTGATTTTCCTTCACCAAACAGGAAGAAAAATACTAACTAGCACTAATTCTGGCCTAACTCTATTCTTAAGTGTGCTGGCCTTTAGACTAAAGTTTTATTCTAAATTTCTAGAGTTTTCAAGGTTGATAAAATACTAAGTAACAGCTTTTGCTATGAGACTTAGCTCAGGCAAGTCAATTCTGCAAATATGCCTTTGGCTGAATTGAGTTCAACAAATCTCTCATCTCCTAGGAAAAATTAGTCACATCAAAATAATAGAGTTATATATAGAGGTTTTTTCCCTTCATTTTATTATTTTGTTTTTAAATTGGGCTTGGAATGATATACTGAAAAAGAAGTTTTGAGCCCTGAAATATCTCTTTCAGAGACACTTAACCAGTTAACACAAAGAATTATGACTGAGTCACTCATTCAGATGTGGGGCTAGCCTCACTATCATTGTGTGACATTCCCCATATGCTGAGAAATGATTTTTCTCTGCCTGGAGACATGTTTGTTTTTTCTAAAATGATTCAAGTGGGAATAAGCAAGATATAAATGTATTAAGTTTCTCTTGCTCTTTGGGGTTTTGTGCAACTTATTCCAAGAATGATTAAAAATTGAGTGGTAGCAAAGTAAAGAGTAAAGTTGAAGTAGATTTTCACTTATCAATTTAAACCTAGCCATTCTGTTGTCAAAGTTGTTTTCTAAAGCCTTTTTTTTCCCTTCAGAATACACGCAATATAAATGGTACCTTTTCCCCCATTTTATGGGAGAAAAACAGAACTTCTGTTATAGCATGATTCACTTTATCTCTTTGCCCCCAAATTCCTGCTTTTCTCTATGGTCTCCAGTCAGACATGCCATCGCCATTCCTCCGTGCAGGGCTCTACTGGGACTTTTGAGAACTATTCCTCTCAGGGAATTTGTTCTTTTGTTTATCACTGTTCCTGAGAAAACAGTGATGGCTAGTAAAAAAACAAAAGCAAAAAAACAACAAAAAAATAAAAAACCACCAGCTCATTTTTAAAAAGTTCTCCCTGGTTCAACCTATTGAATATAAGAGTAAACGTACCTCAACAAAAGTCATAATCCTGACATACCAAAGTTTTCAACCTTCAGTGCACGTGAGAATCACTTGGCAGTAGAGTTACCAGATTTAGCCAGTACAAATACAGGACACACAGTTCCATCTGAATGTCAGACAAATAACAACAAATAACACTTTGTTATTTTTTAGTGTAAGTATGCCCCAGGCTTGCAAAATTTATCATTTATCTGACATCCAAATTTAACTGGACATCCTTCATTTTATCTGGCAACCCTACCTGGAGGGCTTGTTAAAAACAGATCACTTGCCCCACCCTCAGAATTTCTGAGTCAGTAGAGTATAGCCAAAGATTTTCTTTCTTTCTCTCTCTCTCTCTTTTTTTAAATTTTATTTATTTCAGAGAGAGAGAAAAAGTGTGCACATGAGTGAGCAGTAAAGAGGGGCAGAGGGAGAAGAGACTTCCCACTGAGCAGGGAGCCCAATGTGGTGCTCAATCCCAGGACCCTGGGATCATATGACCTGAGCTGAAGGAAGACACTTAACTGACTGAGCCATCCAGGTGCCCAGCCCAAGATTTTCTAACAGGTTTCTAGGTGACACTAAGATCCTTAGTCCAGGGACCAAAGTTTTGAATAAGAGTTTAAGCTTCCAAGTTATTGCCGTTTGAACCCCAGGTATGCTGCTGAATACTGTGTAAACTGACTTATTTGTCTGAGCACTATAAACATTGATTTCCCCACTGAAGAAGGCAAATATTAATCATACTAGTAATGATGACATGTAGTGATTCAGAGCACTCAGAAAAATGCAGAGTAAATGCTTGATAAAAGTTAAATCACAAGTTCATCACAGAGGACCTAGGATCCTAGGACCATGGGATTATGACCTGAGCCGAAGGCAGATGCTTAACCATTTGAGCCACCCAGGCACCCCAGTACATTTCTATCTGTAATCTGGAAAGTATAGGAATTTAGGAAAAGGTTATCAATTTTTTGCATAGCTTTAATTATCAACCAATATTGAGCAATCTCTATAGACCTAGTACATGGCTATATAATGTCAGATATTCAGAAACAGAATAAACCTTGGTCTCTGCTTTTAAAGAATAGTTGGTAAGGTACATATACACATGGAACATTCTGTGGGGGTTTTTTGTTTTGTTTTTCTTTGTTGTTGTTGTTGTTGCTGTTGTTTGTTTTCAATAGGCTCCACACCCAGTGAGGTGCCCAGTCTGGAGCTAGAGGTCATGACCTTGAGATCAAGACCTGAGCTGAGATCGAGGGTCAGATGCTTAACCAACTGAGCCATCCAAGCACCCCACACCTGTGAACATTTAAATACTGACCGCGGAGAGAGGACCCTGGAAGACGCTTCCTGAGTTTACTGGGAATTAATCTAATCCCTATAGAGATAACGATCAAATATCTGTAAAGAAGAACGAGAGGGCAAAATAAAGATAAATGTAGGAAAAGAATGTATGTTGGCTGAAAGAATTAGTTGAAAAGCAGGGCAAGTGGCTGAGACTATGTCTTGGGAGGACTATAAAAGATATAAAGATATCTACATGTGAACAATGGAATCTAAGTTGTAAGATGCATCAAGAAATCTTTGTAAACAGAGAGAACCAGTGAGAGACATATTTTAGGAAGGTTTTCATATACAATGGGTTGGAGTAAGAGTAAAGGAGTAGGCAGACTCATGGGGAAACCGATGCAAAGTACAGTTTTCTTTAACACAATCAATGACTCTGGAAGGTGACAAAAAGACACGGTGAAGAACGAAAATAAGGCTTGGATGCGGATGAATTTCCAAGAAATCATGCCTTAAATGAGATTTCAAATCAGTGGCAGATCTGTCTACAAATGTATACTTGGGAACTATCCCCATCAAGGTGACAAAGCAGGACGTGAAGTGCATGAGCTAAAGAAGTCAGTGTGTGTTGACCATGAAAGCAATGATAGCCGAGAACTAGGGACTGAGTTCAAGAAGTTACATGATCAGTAATTATACACATCTTCTACGATAGTGGTTCTTAAACTTTGGAGTGCGTGAGGACCCTCTGAGGACTGCTTGATCGTAATGCAGTCAATAAATGTAGGGCTAAAGCTAGAAATTTGAACACTGACCAGCAGCTCCAGGTGAGGTTGCTGCGGTGATCCTAAGACCATACCAGGACATACATTGAAAGAGAAATTGTAAAATAAGGTGTGTGTGTTGGCGGGGCGTGGGGGAGCGGATATTTGTCTTTAATGCTACAATCTTAGTTTGCTTTGATATCTGAAAAGTGATCTTCATTTTTTTCCTTGCATTCTGCTTCATGCTGGTATTATACATTAAAACAAAACAAAACAACAAAAACCACAACTGCTGAAATATAAAAGAGGGCAAAAGGTTCCAATACCAAAAAATAGAGCATAAAAATGATTGCTGAGTCATCACTGCAGATTTAGATGTGAACCATGTCTCTGTAGAAGTCTTTCAGAGGTATCCTGGATAAAATAAACTTTAAAAAAAAGCAACTTTGTGTTTTTATTGCTACCCTGTATCAGAATGTCTACCATTTTCCCAATGTAGGTATCTTCAACAGATCTGTGGCAGTATCCTTTAAGCTAGTCACATTCTTGGCAAGTTTTATATACTATATAACTTATTCACTGTATAATATGAAAGGAGTTAGAGTTGTCTATTTAAATCTGGAATGAATATTTAAAAATTAATCAGTTTTCCACTTTGAATTGAAGATTATACTATATATATAATTTTTATCATTCCTATGAGATCTCTATTTTTTTTCATGATTCCTCCCAATTATTTCCACTATAAATTTTTTGATGGATAAATTTTATTACTGTGGAAATGTAGGAATCTATGTGAATAAAGGAATCACTCAATAGATCTCTTTCTTTAGAATAAAATGACTAATAAAAGCTGTAAAATATATTTAACACAATTAATTCCTCAGAAAATTTTGTGTGAAAATTTCCAAGTTTAATACCTCTAGTCTCATTCAGGAACTTGTATTTTATTAGGAATATATAGCACCTATGAGGCATTGTAAAATCTTACAACTTCAGTTCCCTCTGGTGGCAGAACCTTCAAAGTGAAACTGTCAGCAACTCTGGAAAGGGCTTGTATTTATAACCTCTAGATGAGAAGAGGTACAAAAGGCTCATTCTTATGTATTGAGATGGCTTTGGAAATAGCTTCTCACCTATGTCCTGGGGCAGGTAACTAAAACAAAGGATGTGATTTTATACTGTTGCCTTTTTTTTTTTTTTTTTTTTTTTTTAAGGAACTGGAGAAGCACGTTAGTTACTTCACTAAAGCTTATAGATATATTCTGGAGGCTGCTTTGGATAGTAATTTTTAAATTAATTCAATCTTTTACATTTCTTAGGCAAAGACATAGCAGAATGCAGATAAAAGAATTTTAAAAAGACAATGCAAGAAGAAAAAAGATCAAGAGGACACTCCTCCCTGCTCATCAGGAGAGTCTTCATAGGCATGGCAGAATCATTGGCAAGGTGGCCAAAAGACCTGGGGCACTCTGAAAAATTTTATAGAGATAAAGATATCATTTTTAGTTTCTTTAAAAACCAGTGGTATCTCAGGTCATCTGAGGTCATTGAAAGTCCAAAAATGTGAGTGATTTAAGGAAGTTTAACAGCTAGTTAAGCTGTTGAACTAGGATTTAACCCCAAACTCCTGGCTCTAAACTTATTTTGTGGTATGTCGTACTTCCCAAATTCAGGGCCTGGAGCTGCGAACAACAAAAGGGATGAGAAGGTTATTGCATAAGAGGTGTATGCTTGAAAGAATCCCAGATGTGATCAAATGGCTGAACATGTTCTATATTCTGTGACATGAAGCTTAAACATGTTGCTGATTTCTGTAATCCTAGTGAAATGCAGCTTCTGAAATACAATCATGTGTGCTCTTGCTTCTGAATCTTGAAGCCAAAGTATCTGTAGGATTATATAACCCCCAGGGCTGAGAAATTTCAATAATCCAATAGGATAGGGTTTTACTTTAAAGTCCTTCTAATCCACAGATTTTAAAAGTCATTTGGAGATATAAATGTCAAGGAGATACACATAAATCCATCAAACACAAACATTTAGCTGTAAATCTTTAAATTTCAACTTTCTCAAACAATAATAAAGCAGAAAGCATCTTTGGAATGACCAAGAGATAAATATAATTTATTTGTTTGTATAATATTCATTGCTGTTTAGATACCTCATAGCCATTACCCACTTCTACTCCTTCCTCTTCTTCAATATTAATAGGATTTAGATTTTGTTTACCTTCTTGGGAGAGGCCTTATCCTTCATGGAAGCTGGGCCTCAGCACTAATCCTTAAGTGGTAGAATCCAGTCATGGTGATCAAATTCCCTTTACTGGTGACTGGCTCAGGAAGAACATGTGATATAATAATGGCCAATGAGACATGAAAGGAAGTCTGCTAGGAGGCTTTGGGAAAGTTTCTTTGCTCTTAAAGATACAGGTAAATTACTTCAGTTTTAGTAGATTTTACCTATTTCCAAACCTTCTTTATTTAAACCACTCATATTTGGCTTTTGTTATTTTCAGTCAAAAGTGTATTGATGTAATTTGTCTCTGGGCCCTTACATCTTTATAATAGAGTCAGCTTTAGGGAAAATATTAGGTTGAAACTTTTTACCAACCGTGCCTATGGTAGATAGATTTTTCAGAACCCAATTTATTCCCATATATCAACTTGTAGCCCTTACTAAAAATTTACAAATGGACAGCCATTGTAAAAATCTATAAAGTATAGTTTCTGCCCTTAAGCAGTTTCTAATAGAAGACTCCCCGCTGAGCAGAGAGCCTGATGCAGGGCTCGATCCCAGGACCCTGAGATCATGACCCAAGCCAAAGGCAGAGGCTTAACCCTCTGAGCCACCCAGGTGCCCCCAGATCACACACTCTTAATAGTGGCTGCATACTCGGGCCTTTTCCAATTTCTCACCTTCCTATTAATGATCTATTTCCTTAGATCTCTTTCTATCTGTCCCCCTCTCCCAGCACCACCAAATAGAAATAGTGACTGATGCAGTGACAGAGCAAAGTCACAAAACCCATCATTCCTATTAAAATAGTTTAAATTATTTACATCTCAACAGGTTCTTTTAGAACTTAATTCTGATTTAAGAAGATCAATAACTTCAATTAGTGTTAATTGTATTTTGTGGCATTTTTCCCAGATAATAATTATCTACAACGTACACTTGAATTATTTCCATATAGACAAATACATGCTTGTCCCCTAAGCATGGCCCATGTTTTTGAACCAAAAGTACAGAAAGTGTCCTGGAAGATAAAAGGTGCTATTCATGGGTAAGAGGAATAACTCTCTTGGTATTGCATTTAGTCCCCACATCTTCATAGAAGATTTTTATACACATTTGTATGGACTGAATTTTGTGAATTTATATTCATATATCATTATATATTTTTAAATAATGATAATATAAGATCTCACCAGGACAGGACTGGGAGAGAAAAACTAGGAAAAGAGTTACATTATGGCAAAAGTTTCTATCATCCTCAAAACAGAACTTTCTGGTAGTGTGAGTGACTTTGGCCATAAGATTTAAGTGTATATGTAAAACATGAATTGAATAATTAAATGTATATTCACATTTCTCTATTTTACTAAGTTATAATTCAATTTTAAAATATGCTCTTGGAACAGTGTAAATGACAAAAAATATTTATTTAAATTAGCTTCTACATAACAAAAAAGCAGAGAGAACTAAACTCAATCCAACATTTCTTGACTTTGATGAGGTTAATCTACTTTCACATAATGTAATATTCATTATTTCCTTAAAGTTTCCAATTAATGAAGAAAAACTTTAAGATAAAGTAGTAAGTAACAAAGGAAGAGTGTTCTGTAAGCCAGTCAGAGAAATATTACTCTTACAAAAAAACAAATCTCTGCATCCTTTAATTCAATTTATGAGGAATAGTTAAATTATTTTTAAATGCATCTTTTCACTTGGTTTATAGCCCTCAGTGATTTTAACAACTCTATGTTCCCATATACACACTGACATTATCGCATGTTTAAAAAACTCTTCTCTTTAGAATCTCATATTCTAAACTGCCTAATCTATTGGATTGGCAATAATTTATTAAAACTAAGAAGGTGAAAATACAGTGGTAAAACTGCTAGAAAAGTAGGAAAAGAATACCTTATATAAGATGAATTACCTTATATAAGACGAATTCTACCCACATAATAAAAGTATACTGCATGTAAAATATTTGTATGCTGAATTATTTTTAGGCCGAATTTTTACAAGGTGACTTTCTATTAATTGCATGAAACAAATTAAGTGCCAGGTTATCAGTTATTAAAACAGCACTTTCATTGTTGCAATAATTTAAAAAAATTGTTTAATTTTAAACATATCAAGGAAAGACTTTATAAAAAATCTTTTTCTCACATTTCCCAATCAGGCTTTCATTCAAAAGTGTGCTTACATTGATTGTTCATGTCTTCTATTATTATATACATTCAATTTTTAAAGAATTTTTATCAGACTCCAATATGTCTGACAAAAACCTATTCAGTTCACAGTCTGATGTTTATCTCTGATTTAAAACAGTCTTCAAACACCTTGTCAGAATCTGCCAGTGTATTGCTTCAGGCAACAAGTTCCTAACAATGCCCCACAGGGCTACAGAGGAAAATGTTTTCTATCAAATGCAGCACCTTCCCTTTTTCTTATCTTCAGACAAGTAGAACATTGAAGCCTTGAGTCCATGGTTTAATGTGGATAGCAATACATTTTACTGCAAGGAGTACACTCACAAACAGGCATATTTATGCTTTTCTTTCATAATTAAGGGCAGAAATAATACCACAAAGGAATCATCAATGATACTCTGAGAACTACTCTCTCCCAAATGGAGATTATCTTTTGAGAGGAGTCTTTAAACGCCTCAACTTGGGGTTTATAACCACAGGAGGTATTCAGAAAGCCACAGAATGGAGCTAAATTAAGTTAATGTATCAAAAAATTAAAAAAAAAATGAACATCTGCTACATGTCAGGCAGTGGGAATTAAAAAATGATGAGGACAGAGTCTTCTGGCCTAAGGAGGTTCTAGTGTAGGAGAGAGTCAATTAAGCAAAACTACAGGGGTGATCTTGAAGTAGGTGTGGTCAACAGCTAACTTAACTGGGCTGAGGGCAGGAGTAAGGAAAGGCTTCTTCCAGAAAGAAAGGGCATGCAGTTAATCTGAGACCAGGGAAGAATCCAAGGGAAAAGGAAGTGTTCTGAATTTTTTTCAGATATGGATTGTGTTAGGGCATTAAATGGAAGAAGAAATGGAACTAGTATCCATACAGTACTTAGTGTTTGCTAGAAGTTTTATATCTATCATTTCATTTATTTCTGAGAACCAACCATCAGTGAATTGTATAGTATCTCCATTTAGCAGAAGAGATCTAGTTTCAAAGAGGCTTGATAAAGGCTCTAAATTCAAATGAATTCTAAGAGCCCACCCACTGAGTTCTCACAGTTAAATGTATGATATGTTGTTTGTCCCTCCAGATTCATTCTCCACCCTTAAACAGCAAAACTAGTGGTTTAATTGAGGCACATCAGATTCCAAGGCCCTTGCTCTCTTCACCAAGCACAATTTCTGCTATTCCAAGAAGGAAAGAGGGAATGACGGAGTAGGAAAAAAAAAATCAAGGACATAATTCAGTGGCATAGAACTTGTATTCTAAACCACACAACATTGCCATTGTCTTTCACTGAATATTTGCTTCATTTACAAGGCTGAACGGAATTATGCCAATTCTTTTCTCAGAGCTACAAAAAGTTTTTGAGTTTCATGCTCTATCACTGTGATGTAGACCAGTCAAGGGATCCCTGTCCCAAAGGTCCCTACCCCCTCCATCAGCTTCACATGTAGAATCCTTAAACCAAACCAACCTTGTATATCACTGATGCCTCCTTGAGATTATCAATGAGACTGATTAACCGTTTCCTTGAAACTGGCAATTCTCTTATCATGGCTGACAGCAAGGAATGATGTAGCATTTTGCTAGATCTGTGTTTTAGAACATGCTCTCAAAGTGTGGTTCTTGAACAAGCTGCACTGGTCACACCTGGGAGTTTATAACAAACACAGAATTTCAGATTCCATTTCAGACTTGCTGAATCAGAACTATATTTTTAACAAAATATCCATGTAATTATTAAGCACTTTAAAGTTTGAGAAGTACTGGTTTAGAACAGTAATGATGCTCTATGTTAATAAATGTGCAAGTTTCCTTCCACATGGCTTCTACCTTCCTTAAGATTTTCATGTTCACTGAGATCCCTTTCCAGTGGCCACATACTCTTCGTGGAAACAGAGAGCAGAAGAATACAGCAAATTATAGAAATATTAATTTGGAAAAATACCTTTTTTTAACACTACTATTCCACTATATTTAATGCAGCTGGATGTCTGAATAAATACATTTAATGTTAAGGCCATTTACTTTGTTCTGACTTTTACATATGGATTTCTGTGCATATCTTACTATGCTCCTAGGATACATTCTATAATTAGAATTTAATGGTGAAGATTTTTTAAATTTATTTTTGTGTGCATGCAAGGTCGGTGGCGGGTGGCAATTCCAAGCAGAGGGAGGGACACAGGGAAAAGTAGATACTCCACTGAGCAGGGATTGGGGCTCGATCCTAGGACCCTGGGATCATGACCTGAGCTGAAGGTAGATGCCTAACACAGTGAGCCACCCAAGCTCCCTAGAATTTTACAGTAAAAGAAATGATCATTTTACCAACTGTTAAGTATTGTTGATAAGGTTTAATGTCAGGACCAAGGTCATGATTCAGATATCCTAGAGACTTCAGGAAAATAAAGGGACTTGGGCTCCACAAAGAAGTAAAGAAGTACATCAAAAATAAAAAAGAAAAGGTAAGGAGACAGAGGGCTTTACCTACTTTAAAGTGATGGCTATACTATAGCTGTCACTCACAGAAGAAAGATGATGGCTCAGTGCTTTAGCCAGGCACCAAAAATAGGCATCTAGAAAATTGTACTGAAAGACTTGATAGGCAATTTTTTTTTAAGTTGTTGCAGTTTTGATACCACATGAGCTGCTAGACTTGGGCTTCTCTCTGCAGCACAGGCACTTTTACCAAACAGCAAAGCCACAACTTTTGGAACCAAATGAAACTGGAATAAAATGTACAGACTCTTTTTTTTTTTTTTTAAGATTTTATTTATTTATTTATTTATTTGACAGAGATATAGAGAGACAGCACAAGTAAGCAGCGCAGAGGGAGAGAGAGAGAAGTAGGCTCTTTGCTGATCAGGGAGCCCGTTGTGGGGCTTGATCCCAGAACCCTGGAATCATGACCTGAGCCAAAGACAGCCGCTTAACCAATTGAGCCACCAAGACACCCCAAATGTACAGACTCTTGGCAAATCAAACACCACATATGTGTCTTCTTCCTCTCCTTTTATATTGTTTCTGAGCTGTCCCATTATGCAGCCTTCTGTTTGTCTGATGCAGACCTCTTAAGCCATTTAGGCATCTCCCTATCCCCAGGCACAGCTCTGCTTAGGTACAGTATGAGCTCATTAAGCTCGCCTCTCTATCTTTCTCTCTGGTTCTCTGTCTCTCTTTCATAACTACCAAATGTGAAACAATATCACTACTAAGAATTACATGAGACAGCAGCAATTGTTAACATCTTTCATAGCTTACAGAACTGTGAAATTTGCTGTATCAGACAATCATGTCTCAGTGGAATGGGTGTTTAATATCTGTTAACACCTTTGGGACAAGGTCATGAAATTTAATATATACTTCATATCACTGAAATAGAGAAATCAATTAAGTAACAGATCAGACACCCATACAATCTTCTTTGATGGACTATTATTGATGACCACTAATATAAGAAATAACAGTTCCCTCTGCATATCGATCACCTGATTTTATTAGGCAAAGATACAAAGATAGATTTAGTGGTAAAAGGACAATATGAATGTGGATGGATTTCTTAAACTTAGTCCACTGGAAGAGAACAGGGAGACCATCTAGTTTTAAAGATAATCTCACTTGAGAATTGATTTCAATTATCCCATAGCACTTAGAGAATGAAATATAATTTTTATTGCCGCAGTGTATTTGTTGGAAACCTTAAAACATTTTTCCAAGTCTTAGTTCACTCTTTTATTTCTGCCTGCACCAAGTAAATTCTGTCTCACAGTTGGGAAAACAAAAACTTAAGAAAAAGAAAATAATTTTGAAAATCAAATTTGGGGTATAGTTTCTCCTTCATTTAACTATTGCTTAAATATTGGGCAGACTTCCAATTCGGCCTATTTTATTTTATTTTATTTTATTTTTTTTTTTGTCCTAAGTGATCTATCCTCTCACAAGACTTTTGGTTATTAACACATTAGAATGATAGTAAAAACATTATACTCCCAGCCTTAACTCAATTCTATAACTTTTGAATCACTTATTAACTACCTACTGCATATTTGCAAATGGTTTTGCTAATTGAACAAATATTTCTAGTGGCTTAAAGAATACTATCATTATTGCTGAAAAAGCATTTGACAAAGTACAGCATCCCTTCCTGATCAAAACTCTTCAAAGTGTAGGGATAGAGGGCACATACCTCAATATCATCAAAGCCATCTATGAAAAACCCACCACAAATATCATTCTCAATGGAGAAAAACTGAAAGCTTTTCCGCTAAGGTCAGGAACACAGCAGGGATGTCCATTATCACCACTGCTATTCAACATAGTACTTAAAGTCCTAGCCTCAGCAATCAGACAACAAAAAAAAATTAAAAGCATCCAAATCGGCAAAGAAGAAGTCAAACTATCAATCTTCGTAGATGATATGATACTATAGGTGGAAAACCCAAAAGACTCCACTCCCAAACTGCTAGAACTTGTACAGGAATTTAGCAAAGTGTCAGGATATAAAATCAATGCACAGAAATCAGTTGCATTTCTTTACATCAACAAGACAGAAGAAAGAGAAATTAAGAAGTCAATTCCATTACAACTGCACCCAAAACTATAAGATACCTAGGAATAAACCTAACCAAAGAGGCACAGAATCTATACTCAGAAAACTATAAAGTACTCATGAAAGAAATTGAGGAAGACACAAAAAAATGGAAAAATGTTCCATGCTCTTGGATTGGAAGAACAAATTTGTGAAAATGTCTATGCTACCTAAAGCAATCTACACATTTAATGCAATCCCTATCAAAATCCCACCCTTTTTTTCAAAGAAATGGAACAAATAATCCTAAAATTTATATGGAACCAGAAAAGACCTGAAACAGCCAAAGGAATATTGAAAAAGAAAGCCAAAGTTGGTGGCATCACAATTCCAGACAAGTTAGTATTTTTCCAAGACCTATCAGATATATCCACCTATATGACCACTGGTACTAAAAATGTAACACTACTCATGTTTATCCCAAACTTTGTTTGCCTTACCTTTTTCTAGCTTAATTAGTGATGTCCTCATCTTCTTAGTTAAATGCACACCTCATTTTAAAAAACATCTTTCATGTATTTTTTTAAAGATTTACTTATTTATTTTAGAGAGAGAGTGAGCATGTGAGTGGGGTGGGGTCAGAGGAGGAGGAAGAGAAATCCTCAAGCAGACTCCCTGCTGAGCATGGAGCCTGACACAGGCCTTGATCCCAAGACCCTGAAGTCATGATCTGAGCTGAAACCAAGAGTCAGTGCTTAACTGACTGAGGCACGCAGGCACCCCTTGATTTGTATTTTCATTTTATAATTACTAATGATTTTCTTGCTGCCAATTTGTATGTTATCTTTGGAAAAATGTCTATTAAGGCCCATTTTTAAATTTGGTTATTTATCTTTTATTGCTGAATTGTAAGAGCTCTTTATATATTCTGGACACAAATCTCTTATTGGAAAAACATTTATGAATATTTTTCACCGATTCTGTGGAGTGATGGTTCACTTTCTTGATGGTGTCCTTTGAAGCAAATTTTTAAAAATTTTGATGAAGTCTATCTATATTATCTTTTGTCACATACTGTCATGTCTAAGAAGTCTAATACAAAGTCTTGAAATTTACTGGTTTTTTTTCCCTGTGTTTTATAGTTTTAGCTCTTATATTTCAGTCTATGGTCTGTGTTTTGTTAGTTTCTCTACATAGTGTGAGGTAGAGGTCCAAATTCATTATTTTACATGTGAATAACGAGCTATCCAACAAACATTTGTTGAAAGTACGTTCTTTCTCCTTTGAATAGTCTTGTCAACTTTTGTCAGAAATTAACTGACCATAAATGTAAGAGTTTATTTCTTGATTCTGTTACATTGCACTCATCTATAAGTGTATTCTTTTGTTAGTATAACACTGTTTTGATTATTGTAGCTTTGTAGTAAGTTTAGTAATTGGAAAATGTGAATCCTTTAACTTTGTTCTTTTTAAGATTATTTTGTCTAGGGGTGCCTGGGTGGTTCAGTGGGTTAAAGTCTTTGCCTTTGGCTCGGGTTGTGATCTCAGAGTTTTGTGATCAAGCCCTGCATCAGGCTCTCTGCTCAGCAGGGAACCTGCTTCCCCCCTCTGTCTCTCTCTGCCTGCCTCTCTGCCTACTTGTGATCTCTGTCTATCAAATAAATAAAAATATTTTTTAAAAAAAGAAAAGATTGGGGGCGCCTGGGTGGCTCAGTGGGTTAGAGCCTCTGCCTTCAGCTCAGGTCATGATCCCAGGGTCCTGGGATAGAGCTGCCATTGGGCTCTCTGCTCAGCGGGGAGCCTGCTTCCCTTCCTCTCTTTGGCTGCCTCTCTGCCTACTTGTGATCTCTGTCAAATAAATAAATAAAATCTTTTTAAAAAAAAAAAAGAAAGAAAAGAAAAAATTATTTTGTCTATTCTGGGTCCACTAGGCAGGGGGGAGTTTGATCTCCAAAAGAATTATAGATCACTTTGTAAATTTCTGCAAAACATCTAGTTGGAACTTCGCTAAAAATTGCATTGACTCTGAGAATCAATTTGTCTACCTCTTTTTGTTTCTTCTGTCACTGCTGTCTTTGGCTTGTTTACAACCTTGAATGTAGTTTGCTGCTTAAAACACTTCCCACTACACTCTGGATAAATTCAAATTCCCTACTATGGACTAAAATAGTACTTTCTGCAGGTGGATACATACTCTCCTCATTGACTTTATCTTACTGCTCTTCAACATCTTTACTGCTTCATTGCTGTTTTTTGTTTTTGTTTTTGTTTTTTTTCTGGTCTTGAACAGGTTATGCTTGTTCCTATATCAGATCCTTCACTCGTTCTGTTCCCTCAGTCTGAAAGTCTCTTCCCTGAAATCTTTGCAAGCCTGACATCTTTTTATCATTTAAGTCTTAATTATATGTCACCTTCTCAAAAAGCCTTTGCTAAGTCTAACTATCTAGTATGTTGCACAAAAAACCTATTCCCTCCATTCCTCAGGTGTATGCTGTCAGATTACTCTATTTCATTTTCTTTGAAGTACTTCCAAGTATATGAAAACTTCCCATTTATTGCTTACTTCTTTTTTGTCTAACTTCTTACTTGGAACATAAACTCCAGCATCTTTTTTTTTTCTTTTCTTTAAACAAACCCCAGCACCTTGAACAATGCTCGCCACACAGTTTTCATTCATGAAGCATGCTAAATGTTGCTGCATGGATTCCTGTATCATCTATGTAATTGCTCCAGTAATATTAATAGTAACACGTGTAATAACAACAGTAGGTGACATTTATCCAGCATTTATGTGTTAGGCTTTGTAGCTAAATGCATGTAAAGTCATGCATTACTGGTTCAACCTTCAATAACAACATTATGAGTTAATATAATAATTCATCCCCATTGACTGATGAAGGATCTGGGTTAGGAGGTTAAGCAACTTAGGCAAGGCCATTGGTCAAGTGACAGAGCCAGTATTCAAATCTATGCATTCTGGCTCCAGAGCCCATACTCACAAGCCCTTTGAAGCCTCTTAGTGATGAATAAACACTTGTTCAAAGGTCTTTTACAATCTAAACCTTATGTTGGGTGCTATCATATGAAGACCACTGCCTTCAAAGAATTCTAAGCATAGAAAATAACAAATGTATGTTGAGGTCACCTAGTAGACAGCTTTGGACACTTGAGGACTTTATTCATTATTCTCTCTGAACATAGTAGATGATAAGAGACTTGATAAAGCTATCATATAATTTAATTGTTCTATATTTTAATATACTCAGAAATTCAGATTTGCTAGATATTTTTAGTGGGTGAAAGTCACAAACTTCTCTAGAGAGTGAAAACATCTCTTTTTGATTGAGGTTTATTTGCCATAAAGTCAGACAGCAATTCCAACTTTCTCAGAAATTTTTAAAATTTAAAACTTTAAAAAACACAAGAAGAGGTGACAAGCTTAATTGGAAATCCATTAGTTAGAAACTTGAGACCTAATTTCCTACATCCTGATGCCAAAGAACTGTTATATATTTTAAGAAGAGAGTTCAGATAAGGAAGGAAAAGACAAAGATTACAGGATACATTATTGCACTGAAGTATGAAATCAAGAAAAGAAGTTACTTAAAGATAAAACAGTCACACTATCACATCCAATAAATCCAAGAAGAAATAATAAATAATAGAATTCTGCGTGACTTGTTATGACTATTTACAATATTCATAGCATATTATGTTTGCTACACATACCATCATTTTTCAATTTTCTCTTTAAAAACTCCTTCAGGCAAGGTGGAGCCAATGGAAAATGACTAATGGATATCTTATTTGTACCAAGATGATGTAATATGTCTTGACAAATTCAAGTAATGGCTTATATCACCACTTCATTTACCTCTGGGGGTAATGAGAAGTGGGGGAGGTATTGTGGCTAGTGAGGCAAGGCTTGCTTTATGAGGACAGGGACTATATCATTTTGTTCACCCTGGGATATCTGATGCCTAGCACCAGTGCTTGATATTTGGTGGACACTCAATACCATATTTCACTGATACTAATATGTCACCCATTATTAGAAATATCACAATTTCAAATGGGATCAAAAAGAAAACACATTCCCAACAAAACTATAACAAATGATTTCTTACTAAATGGAATTTAAATACTATACTTATCCATAGCATCATTCTAGATTCATTTTGATGTAGATTTATCATATGCCATTCTAGTTGAAAATGAAAAAACATAAATAAGAGAAGTTAAGCTATTTCTAAAAATATTCATGTTCAGAGTCAAACTATCCTAACTGCATTTAAGCTCAGAGTTGTTGATGTGCATGCTTCCCAGGACATTATTGTCCTTTGTGCCACATGAGCATTGACAATGCGGCATTTCTAAAAAGATTGCTCAGCTCTTGTCTCTGTGATTTTCTTTTAAGCCAATGCCACCCATCCTATAATTTTGCTGCGGGGGGTTTTTGACTGTATCGGAAGTTTCAATGGGAAGTTTCCAGACTAGAAGATCAGAACTTACATCTCCTCCTTAAATAGTCCTTAGTGTTTTGATTGAACTCCAAGAGAATGGAGTCATCCAGTCATACCACCAGGAATAACAATCAAGTTTGCATATGTGTGGGTGATGACATGAACATCACAACCACCACTTGCCCAAAAGTGTTTGCAATTTTCTATCAACTGAAAGATGCATCCCAACTTCAGATATGTTAAAATGTGAAAAAAACGATTTTTCAAATTGATGAAATGTGATATTAAAATAACAGAGGTGACAGGAAGAGGACAAGCAAGACAGATGGGGATGGCATGCTTTATGCGAAATAAAATAGAGGAAGCCTTAAATCTCATACAGGGCCTCTCTTTGCATTCCCTTCCTAGTAATAGAGGCTAGAAGGAGTCACATATTCACTATAACCTTTGCCCCTGTAAGAACTATGTTGGGGAAGGCAGCTGAGAAAAAGCCTCAGTTAAATTCATTCCAAAAAATGAAATGATAATTTTATTTATTAACATTTATTAATAACCTAAAGTATACCCAGTTCTCTTCTAGGTGACAGGAATATAATCATGAGTCAAAAGGCTACTGAGCTTATTTTCTAACAGGAAAATATCATATTGTTAATATTTTTTAATAAAAATTAATTGAAAGATAAATGCAGAGTGATACATTTTGTGATATTACAGTAAGAGGATAATTGGGGTATGTGGAGTATCTTTTAGAGAGGGGGTGAGGGAAGGAGCCTTGGAGGGGTGATATTTCTTCACTGAAGGCACATATGGATGGGTGAATGAACAAGTGGAGACAACAGTCTAGAAGTACGAGCTCAGTGCACAGCTTTCCCTTAAATTTCCTCAGGTAGGGATAGGCATGTTTATTTCAGCAACTGAGATTCCTGCTTGGGTTCTGGCTGCAAATTTAAGGAGGGACATCAATCATTTCTCCCTACTAAAAGAAGCGGCCAAAATCTTTTTCCTCTCTGTGTTATTTCCCTGGATGAACTCAAGAGAGTCTGATGGTCAAAATAAAATTGAAGCAGATGTTATGGTTTGTTTCTGATATCTAGCATGTGGGCAATTTATCAAAGAACTATGAATACAAACGTATTTTTTTTTTATTTTTATTTGTTTATCTGACAGACAGAGATCACAAGTAGGCAGAGAGGCAGACAGAGAGAGAGAGGGGGAAGAAGGCTCCCTGCTGAGCAGAGAGCCCAATGTGGGGCTTGATGCCAGGACCCTGAGATCATGACCTGAGCCGAAGGCAGAGGCTTTAACCCCCTGAGCCACCCAGGCGCCCCCACAAACATATTTTTAAAATACGCGCTCTATATAGGAACCTGCCAATGTTTCCTCAGACATTGATTAAACTTTTGTTAAAGGGCAATTAATTTTTAAAATGTAAAAATGCTCAGACTATGAGAGTGTTTAAAAGTCCCGTCTTGAATACCAACAAAACCTTAAACTCTGCAGGATGTGTGGAAACAGTTTCATTTAAGTGCCACTTGGTGGCAGTATAACAAAATTGCAGTGAAAGTTCCTGACTGGGAAACCAAACTCTGTAAGGAGAGACTAGTGGAAAAACAGTGTGTAATGGCTGTTTTACGGTATATTAAAAAAAAAAAAATAATAATAATAATAATGCTATTTTTAATAAGTTATTAAAAAGTATTCTTTTTAAAGATTTTATTTATTTATTTGACAGAGAGAGATCACAAGTAGGCAGAGAGGCAAGCTGAGAGAGACAGGGGGAAGCAAGCTCCCTGCTGAGCAGAGAACCAGATGGATGTGGGGCTCAGTCCCAGGACCCTGATATCATGCCCTGAGCTGAAGGCAGAGGCTTAACCCGCTGAGCCACCCAGGCACCCCTGAAAAAGTATTTTTAAATACACATAACAGTAAGAATTGTACTTATATTAAGATGACATTAATTAACAAATGTTTACTGTTTCTATTATAACGTCAGGCAGGCATGGAGTTAGGGCTTGGGTTAGAAAAATAAATTAAACGGTCTCTTTTGTGGGCTGAATTGTGTCCCCTAAAAATTCATATGTTGAAATCCTAATCCCCACGACCTCAGAATGTAACTGCATTTAGAGATAGGATCTTTCAAGAAGTAATTAAGTTAAAATGAGGTCATGGGGGGGGGGTGCTTTAATCCAGTATCACTAGTGTCCTTGCAAGAAGAGGAAGTTTGGGTACAGATACAGAGAGAGAGAGAGACCATGTGAAGAAACAGGGGGAAGATAGCAATCTTCGAGCCAAGAAGGAAAGCCTCAGAAGAAATCAGCCCTGTTAACATCTTGATCTCAGACTTTAATCCTCCAGAACAGTAAGAAAATAAAGTTTCTGTTGTATAAGCATCCTATTTGTGGTACTTTGTTAAGGCAGCCCTAGCCAGCTAATACAGGTGCTAACCTCACGGGACTAACATTCTAATTAAAAAAAAAAAAAAAGAGGCAGAGACAAGTACTTCTAAAGCAATGTGGTTTTTTTAAATAAATATATGCTCAAAATAGGGGTGCCTGGGGGCATTTGGTTTCAGCTCCTGTCATGATCTCAGGGTCATGAGACGAAGCCCCATGGCAGTCTGCATGTTCAGTGTCTGCTGAGATTCCCTCTCCCTCTCCCTCTGCCCCTTCTGCTCATGCTTTCTCTCTCTCTCAAATAATTAAATAAATCTTAAAAAAATAATAGGGACACTTGGAAGGCTCAGTCAGTTAAATATCTGACTCTTAGACTCTTGATTTCCGCTCAGGTTATGATCTCAGGGTTGTAAGATCAAGCCCTAAGCCAGGCTCTATGCTGTGTATGGAACATGATTAGAATCTTGTCCCTCTTCCTCTTCTTCCCCTCACTTGTCGTTTCTCCCCACACCCTCCAAAAAAATTATATGCTGAAAATATAATGGGAGGCAGGAAGGATGCATTCTTTTAGATTATGGTAAGAGACCTCACATTAAGAGGAGTTTTTTTTTTTTTTTTTTTTAAGAGTGACTAGAATATTTCCCAGGCAAAGAAATGGAAAGGAGAAGGAATGGCATTTAGAAAGAAAGAGGAAGTTGTGACTGGAGACTGATAGGCAGGAAAGCACCTGCTCTGGGGCAAAAACCTTGAGTTGTTCTAAGTTGATCTTATCAGGAGACAACCCTGGAAGTTAAGTTGAGAATAGGTTTTGCAGAGTCCATAAGCCACATAAAAAGAGTTACATTCTGTCCAAACCACACCTCTCTTGAAATGTTTAAATGGCTTATAACCAACCTAAGACAGTTGACTGTATAGGTTAAAAAAAAAAAAATTGGTGAAAAGGAGGAGGGAAAATAAGATAACAAGGACAGTAAAATATGATAGTCTTAAGAACCATTATGTTTGCAGTGACTGATCTTAAGTTTAACCTTTCTGGAGCCAGGACACAAAAGGAAGAAACAGGTAAGAAAATGGAGGAAATTTATATCAATTTTTTAGGGCCACAGAGTATCTTCTGCATAAAATGAAAAGGAGAACTTTCATACATTTTATATTGGGGAAAATGAGTAATATAATGAATATCTTCAACAGCATTTTGCAGTTAACACAGACACAGGTTTGATCTCTCTTTCCCTGTTATTCCCTCCTGTACAACCTGAGGGCATATCTCATAGTAAAACCCCGTAGAGATTCCAGGAGGGGATAGCCTGGCTTAAATCCCTCCTAGGGATCTCTCTGAAGCAAGTGAAGAGTACATTAGAAGTTGATAGATGGCATGTGCCTTCAATAATATACCCTAAACATTGCCTTTCAGTTAGCTTTTTATAGGAGATGTTAAAGAATGCAGAATTTATCCTGTAAATATTGGGAAACTAGGATAGATTAGTAATCCAAGAACCAAAACAATCAGATAGGGTTTTGGAAAGAGAACTCCAGTCACGAGTAAAGAACAGAGAATCTTTCAGAGTAGTAGTGCTTGACTATGGAAGCAGCACAAAAATATAAAAATATAGTCACCTGGGGCACCCGGGTGGCTCAGTGGGTTGAGCCTCTGCATTCAGCTCTGGTCATGATCTCAGGGTCCTGGGGTCAAGCCCCACATCGGGCTCTCTGGTCAGTGGGGAGCCTGCTTCTCCCTCTCTCTCTACCTGCCTCTCTGCCTACTTGTGATCTCTGTCTGTCAAATAACTAAATAAAATCTTTATATATATATTATTATATATATAATATATATTATATACATATACATACATACACACATATATACATATATAATTATACATATATATAATTACATATATGTATAATTATACATACATATGTATAATTATATATATGTATATAGTCACCCTACTTTTGAATACCCTGACATCAAACACTGCATTGCAGCTGAAGTGTGATACATTAATTTTCTTAGCAAAATAGATTTACCTTTGTTATAGTCCATAGTTGTTAAAGATACTGGAGAATGTACGAGTAGCCATTAACTAACATCATAGGCATGTGTAGTACTGTTTATATATTTCTAATCTTTCTTGAGTCCATTAAACTCCAAATTTTGTAAAGTTTGAAAGAGTCCCATGGAAAACAAAATTCATGATAGTCATTTATGATGATCTCTTTAATTGTTGTTTTATAATTCAAATTCTGCAGTCCTAAATACCAAATACTTTATGTACTTCAAATATGTTTTCTTTAGAAAATATACTTTTGATAATATTAAAAGGTTATTTTCAAATGCCTAAGTACTTTTGGTAATGAATGTAACAGATTAAAAAGTGGTCCCACTTACTTATAATGAAGTTTGTTAGAGGCTTTATAGAAAATGATAGTCTCTGCCATAGTCTTTTCATTAATTCCAAAATCATTTCAAAACATATACCTATATAAAGCATAAGGAATACAGTTCATGGTATTGCAGTAGTGTTGTGTGGTGGCAGACGTAGCTATATTTGTGGTAAGCAGAGCATAACATATAGGCTTGTCGAACCACTATTTTGTACACCTGAAACTAATGTGACATTGTAGGTCACCTATACTTCAATAAATAATAAAATAAAAAGAAACAAATGCCTATAAAACCTACTTCAAATGGTGAAATTTGGCAAATAAGAATGCATATCTTAAAGCTAAAATTAGGAGCACCTGGATGGCTCAGTCAGTTAAGCATCTAACTCTTGATTTGGCTCAGGTCATGATCTCAGAGTTGTGAGGTGGAGCCTGCATCAGGTTCCCTGCTGGATGTGGAGCCTGTTTGAGATTCTCTCTCTCTCCCTCTCCACCCCCCCCTCTTTCTCCCTCTCTCTCTTTAAAAAAAAAAAAAAAAAGAGCTGAAATTAGCAATGATGCTCAGAATTTAAAGGGTGGCTTATGTGAATGGTTTGTTGATTTTGTGATAAGATGATTCAGATAAGGGAAAATCCATAACTGAACTCTGTTGGTATTTCCAATATCACTTAACTGTCCTAAAAATAGATAATCTAAGTAACTCCACTAGCTAAACTGTCACATTATGAACTGATAGCCCAAAGACCTCATACTGCTTATAGACTAACATAATTAGGAATGACATTAAGGTCAACTTGTCTTGCCTTTCCTGAAAAATACCTCTGAAATATATGAAGCATATCCATATATATATATATATGATCATATATGTGTGTGTGTGTGTGTGTGTGTGTGTATGAACAACAAACTTGGATATGAATATTGCCTTTTTGATAATGGGTCTGGGAGAGACACAGAATCTTCATTCATGCTCTCTATTGCTAGCATCAGTTTCCACCCAAGGTGACATGATTAAAGTACAGAGCATAATAAAATCTTTAATAATAACTGATTGTCAGGTATATGTCTAAAGCACTGATTTTTTATCTGGGGTGTGTGTGTGTGTGTTTGTTTGTGTGTGTGTGTGCGTGTGTTGGGTGGGGAGTGAGAGGAGAGAGAGATATCTTGTAGAGGGTATAGTTGTTACCTGTAAGGTTTTATTTTAAATTATTCAAGGTATTAAACATCCCAATCACCAAACCATACACAAATTGGGAGGAAGGAACGAGGGAGAGTATGGCGAACAGGGACTTTCTAAACATTGGTTATAGTCTTATGCTTCAGTTACTCTGGTTGGGGGTAAGGGAAGACTGAAATATGCCCTTCTGAAACTGACAGGAAAGATACTTTATCTTTTATTCCTGGAAAAGGACCATTAATAGACAGCATTTTACTCTTCATGCTTCATTCTAGTGTTCTAAACCCTGAACAGTGATGGTGTATATAGCTGAAAACTTCTGTGATCCCAGCTCTTCCTTTCTTGTTTTCTAAGACTAAAAAGAAATCCTTGGATTTAACACTGCCCAGATAATGCTACCGAATGCCGAGTGTCAAGCCAGGAGGGTGTCCTGGAAAAGCACCAGTGCCAATCCACTTCTTGGCTTCAAGCCCTATGGCTATCTCATAGTGACAGAAAACACCAAAAGGAACCAATATGAGCCCTTACACAATGTGCAAACCTTTGGGCCCTTTGGACATTGAGAAGAAATTCATTAGTCACACTCCATATTCACCTAAGTTTTGTGGTCATAGAATGTTTAATATGTCAACTAGGGGAGTCAAGGTGCTCGTGTGTCTATGTAATGGAGAAGTCCACTGCATAATCAGCCTCTAACCAGAAGTGATCCTTAACTGTATTTCAAAATACCTTGTCAGTCACTATGGAGTAGATGATGCAGATCACTGAAAGAAAATATATTCATGAGGAAAACCCAGTAGAAAAAAAATGTAGACGAGGGGTACTAAATGAGCAAACTACATTATCTTGCATTACCATTTTCTTGGCTCATTGGGTAAGAGCTGTCAGTTCTCAAAGAAAAGAATGTGAAGACTGATGTCAGCATGTAGAGTAGATTTTTCAAAATAATTGTATTTAAGTATTTATAGTAAATCATATACATATTGTGTTCAGAGTACGAGCTGAGTCACTTCAATAAAATCTCTTATTTTTCTAAATAAAGACATAGATTAAAGAACACATTCTTCTCTGGAGTCTGTCCAGTTTTCTAACTTCATTCTTTTTAAAATGGGATAAGTAACAATGGCTGTAACACCTGAATTGGAATTTGACTAATAAAGAATCCAGTGAGAGAACATTAATGCATACATACCCAGTTCCTCCACAACTTTTATTCTTATTGATCTCCTTGATATGAGCTACTATAGTGATCTTAGAACTAATTTAACCAGGTAACTATTTATCATCTCATTCTGATTTTTAACCATTTTATATCTTGTTTTTTTACCTTAAAATATTTTTTTTCAAAGGGCTGTAATATCCCCTTGGAAAGTCATGTGAAAGACTTTGGAAATTAACTATTAAATATTAAATAACTATTAACTAAAAATATCATGTTGATATTTTTTCATTTGATATGAAAACATAGACCTATATTTTTACTTTAAAATTTCTTTTTGTAACATGTCCTTACCTGAGTACTTGGTCTTGAATGTGTCAACTTGAATCTGTTGAACTTTTCCATGTCATGACTCAACATTATTTTTTCCCCCTTTTTCACATAAATCTTATGTCGTGGTCTGGATTAGAAACTTTCAATATTAAGTGTGAACATAAACAATCAGTCATGACACTTCAGGGACATTCTAAGAATTTAGTTTGCATACCTTCCCTGAGATTCTATGAAGTATCCAAAGCTGTTACAAATAATTGAATCTACATGTAAGTCTTTGAACACTTTCCTTTGATATATGAAGATAAATTTTGAGTTTACTGCTCTATGCTTGAACTTTGAGCCTGCCAGTTTAGATTTATCCTGAAAACTCCTTGTAAAGGTACCTCACAAAAAATAAGGATTTACATGAGCAGCAGGAGTCTTAAGGAATTTACCGTCTGCCTTGGAACAAAATGGAAATTTACTGAAGAGTTAGTAAGCAGTGTGGTACCATGGGCTGCTTTCCTCAAGGCAATTTTTGAGCAAATGTTTTATAAGACATTGTCCTCAAAATAACAGTGTAAAATCAGAGTTATAACTAGTAGGTCCAGCTGGACAGTTTTAAGATCCATTCCAAAGAAGAGCCACAGAATAACTGAAGTCCTGAATTGCTAACTGGGCCTAGAAGTCATTTCCAGAGTTATCAACACTGAGTAATGTATGTGTTGGTAGACTAGAGCTGGGATCTGGATTTGGTGATAGGCTTAACCAGAAGCTCTCCCTAGAAATGCACATTGTGTAGGACCGTGGAGAAATTACTATTTAGCCAAGTCCAGAGTTTTCCTCCATCTCTACATGTTTCATCTGTGGAAAAAATGGTTTTACTCTATAGTCAACTTCAATTAAGGAAATGGTAGATGTAATTGGACTCTTTACATTATCAGCAAAAGAAATAACAAGCATATGATATGAACCCTGGGATCAGGAGCTTTGGATGAGGGTTAACAACAACTGTTGGAAAACAAGGTTCTTAACTAGACATAGCTACCTAGTTAAATGAATATGGTATGGAGTAGAAAATTACATTATAAACATATTACATGAAGGCCAAAGTCTAATTTTTGGTATTCAAGTTATATTACAAAGCTGTATTGATCAAGACAGTATGGCACTGGCACAAAAACACAGATCATAGATCAATGGAACAGAATAAAAAACCCAGAAATGAACCCACAACTCTATGGTCAATTAATGTTCCACAAAGCAGGAAAAGATGTCTAGCGGAAAAAAGACAGTCTCTTCAGCAAATGGTGTTGGGAAAACTGGACAGCTACAGGCAAGAGAAACTGGACCACTTTCTTACACCAAACACAAAAATAAATTTAAAATAGATAAAAGACGTAAATGTGGGACAGGACACCATCAAAATCCTTGAGAGCATAGGCAGTTAACTTCTTTGACCTCAGCCATAGCAACTTCCTGATGGGATTCTTTAAAAGGTTAAACCATTGGTACATCCAATATCTGGATAAATGCTTCATTCTCCTGAAATGATTTTTGAATATTTTCATTTCAGGTTGAGCATCAGAAGCTGCCTTACTCTAAAACAGGAAAACAAATGCGGCTGTGATACTGGTCCATCTTTCTTCTTAAACCCCCACAGAAATTTCCGAGTTTAATCTTGTGTTTCTACAGAAAAGCAAGGTTAAATGGTTTATTTTGAAATTATGTGTGCTATCTTTGCACACTTGGGGTGGGACACTGGTTATGGGTAAAATTTTAAAAGAAAACTGATCCACTTCAGATAGCATGTGGAATATAACTATATTACTATATTTATGTGTAAAAATAATGTTTAGTATTATAAAATGATATTGAAATGACTTTAAGAGAACATTAAATGTTATTATCTCATGTATACATTATCACAGAAATGGTGAAGTTGCCGACCCAAATTTTCCCACTGCTTCTACAAAATAGTTTTAGCTCTTTCTGTCTGTGAACACCAACATGTGTTCTCAGTCTAGAGACAAGTCATTCAAAACAGAAGGTGTATAGCTTCTTTTGGACTGTTTCCCAGCACAGTGGCCTCTGGCACAATCTTTGGCTATAGAAGCATGAGCTAGTTCAACAGTGCAATAAACATTCTTCCCTTCCTCCACATTAGTGGCCCAAATGGCAATTTGTCCAAGAAATTGCCTGCTAGTGCTGTAATCTCAAGTCCCACTTCCAGTGGCAGAAAGGTATTCTTATTCACAAACAAAAGAGCAGAAACACATCTACTGAGACAGCTGAAGAGTAACACCACTAATTGCTTAAAGTAATTTGGAAACATATTTTAGAAGTCATAATACAAAGGAGAACATAACTAAAAGGAATTATTAAGTAAATAAAATCAACTTGAGTTTTTTCTACCTGATCCCATTTCTGTTGGGCATTTACTAGGTTTATGTAGCATTACTCTCAGAGGCTAAGCAAGCTAGCTGTAAACTAATAATAATTTCTTTTCTTAAGAAAATAAGGGTGACATTAAAATCAGAGAATAGTAGCAACAGCACTCGAAGAATAAAATTTGATACAATTATCTAGGAGAAGTGCCCAGAAAACTAATACCTTCAGAAATAATACGAAGTTAAGCACATCTCTTTTAACTTTAGCTTGATTAAAAAATAACTGGCAAAGAAAAACAAAGCCTCAGTTAAAACTACTTCACTCTGACATACCCTCCTTGCTCCCTCCTCTACATTCTTCCACCCTTAAATATACTCGAGGTCATGACCTCACATATATATCTTATTATTTGTCAGGCAATTTTCTCATAATAACCACTTTTACTTTGTAAGTACCTTTCTATGGCCTGTCTTGCTTGATTTAATTCCCATGGATTTTTACTTTTAACTAACAATCTCAATGTGTGTGATGTGAACTCTGATTATTCAAAGACTATGCAAGATAGAAGAATAATAAAAGGCAATACATATC
This sequence comes from Mustela nigripes, assembly GCF_022355385.1. Taxonomy (NCBI): domain Eukaryota; kingdom Metazoa; phylum Chordata; class Mammalia; order Carnivora; family Mustelidae; genus Mustela; species Mustela nigripes. The sequence goes on along the minus strand of NC_081560.1, from coordinate 83,195,297 downwards.
GAGGAAACTTTTAAGATTTGTGTTGGAAAAAGGAACTTGTTTGGAAGTGACCTTTCCTTATTTCCTTCCTTCCTTTCTTCTTTCAAAAGGGAGGGTTGCACTTGTAAAAAATTCACTATGGTTATATTTTTAAATATATGTATTATACATAGAGTTAAATTGAAATAGGTACAGTTGTTAAATTTACTTCCTTATTAAACATTTATTAAATATTTGTTAAAGACAGCATACAAAGCAGCATGAGATTTAGCCTTTTTAATTTTTTTTTAAAGATTTTATTTATTTATTTGAGAGAGAGACAGTGAGAGAGAGCATGAGCGAGGAGAAGGTCAGAGAGAGAAGCAGACTCCCCGTGGAGCTGGGAGCTGGATGCAGGACTCAATCATGACCTGAGCCGAAGGCAGTTGTCCAACCAACTGAGCCACCCAGGCGCCCCAACCTTTTTAATTTTTTTATTCAGTGTTCTAAACTAGTTTAATCATAGAGACAGTGTATAATCTACTGATGACATGATTTAATTGTGACATAAAATTTATCAGGTTCTTCATTGCTTATGATATTTATCTAGGCTCTGGAAAAAATTCCCTTTAGTATATTTGTGTGCATAACATGTGGGAACAATATTTCTTCAGTCCCTGAATGTGACCAGGAAAGACTATGGTTAGAAAAATTATCTCCTTCAGTGTTAGATATTTAAATGTATTCTATGTGTGTAAAATTCTCTACCAAATACAGATTAAAGCATACTTCTAAAGTTATAGCAATTTACAAAGGCATGAAATAGGGTAAGGCATTTATTACTGAAGCAACCAAAAAGAGGTAAAAGGTAGTGCTGTTCAAAATTTACTATGCATCAAAATTTACAATCACCAGAAAAAGTTGTTAAAATTTCAAATTCCTGGCTCTACTTCCCAGGGATATTTTATCAGGTCTCAAAAGGAACCCAGGAATCCACATTTTAACAAATAATACAGGAAATTCTGATGTATTTTATTTGAGGATCATACTTTGAGTCTAATAACGGTAAAGAACTAATTACTGAATAAGGATTAAAGGAGTTGGTGAACAGAGGTCAGATAGGAAGTGGGTCATTAGTAAATAATATTGATGCTCTTGCTTTTTATTTCACTGGGAAAAGAGAAGCAACCAGAAAAGAATTTCTAAAAGCTCCCACAGAACATTTACCCATTCAATTGCGTCTGTGACCATATTAAAAAATGTGTTATTATGGGCATCCCTAGCTAAAATAAATCACACTACTTGACCAGTAGATCCTCCCTCTCATACCTACTACAAATTCCAGAAATTCTTGTCTTTCTACTGCACCATCCATGTTCACCTTTTTGTTCTCTGATCATTATGAAGGACATGAAGTTATCTATTTCATTTAAAAAAAAAAAAAAAACCCACAACTCTCTATTCCACTTCCCCCTTTACCTACTGTTCTGATTTCACCCTTCTAACTGCAATAAAACAATCACTGCTCCCCTCCCCAGTCATTTCTGTTCACTGTTGTGATTTCCCTACTTCCACTTTTCTTGACCTCTCTCCAAACAGGATTTTCCCTCACCATCTAAACTGATCACAAAAGAATCGCTAGGGACCCTTACATTGTTAAAATTAATGGTCAAACCCTGGTCCTCATCTCCATGGCCTGATAACAATATTTCACCCAGGCCTCAATGTTCTTACCACTCAACTTCTGCGACATCGGAATATTCATTCTTTTTCAGTCTCCTGTGCTCATCTTCCCATCCCTTCCTCCCGCTTCCTATCTTCAGCTATGCTTATCTCCCTTCACTGTTCTGTTGGGGATTTTAACCCATCTGTAGTTTTCCATACCATCTACAAACAGACGGCTCCCAAACATCTGTTTCCAGCTCAGATCATCTCCCATGAACTTCTATGTTATATTTCCTATAGGTCTTGAATGTCTAATAAACATCTCAAATTTAGCATTTCCAGAAACAAAATCCTGATCGTTTATACTCCTCTGTCCTAATCTGTTATTCCACAGCCTCTGTCACTTCAGAAATGGCAACTTTATAAACTTCCAATTGCTCAGGCTAAAATCTTGAAGTCATCCTTGCCTTCTCTTTTTTGGTCACATCCCATATCTGATCCATCCATGAATCCTTCGTGTTCTACTTTAGAAATGTGTCCAGTTTTACCACTTCTATTGCTAACATGCCAGTCTGAGCCTTTCAGATCTTCTTCTCAGAAAGGCAACCAAAGTGATTCTATTTCAGAGAAGTTAAGATCATATCGTTCTTCTGTTCAAAACACTAAAATTCCCCGTCTCACTCCAAGTAAAAGCCAAACACTTCAATAGCAAATGACCTTCAATAGCAAAATTAAATCAAGTAAATTCAAATCAAGCTAGGTCAAGCCAAGGCATGTCAGTCAGTGCAAGTTGAGACACTTCTAGTCCTGTCGTGTCACGACGCAGCAGGTCAAGATAAGTTATTTCAAAACCTAGATGACCTCCTCACACACCCTTTTCTTGTTACCTCAGGCCTTCCTACTAATCCTCTCGCTAGTCTCCTGCCCCACTGGGTACCATGCTATTCTTTGCTACTGCTGTTATCTGAAATGGCTTCTCCCAAAATCCCCTCTGACCTGCTCACCTATTTTCCATCTTCACTCAGATGCCACTCTTTCAACCAGCCACGCTTGTCTATCCTAATACTACAACTTTCTTCCACCAACACATTCCAGCCTCCCTCTCTGATTTTCTTTTCTGGTTTTCAATTAGTAACTTTTAGTCTTGAATTTTTCCTCCCCTGGGTCACTCATTTTGTCCTCCACCTATCATTTCCTAGTGGATGTAACTTTATAGAATAGTAATAATAACAACACTATTCATATTTGAGTATGTGCAGGGCATTTTAGTTTATAAAACGATTGCATATACATTGTTTCATGTGGCCTATTGAGAAGTATACCCCCATCCATACACTCACATGTACACTCACATGTACTCACCCCCCATATATATGTAAAAATGCGTATATATGTACATATTTCTGTATTTGAAGAAACTTTATTGTTTTGGCTTTCCAAAGAAACTAAGGCTAATTGTCAGTTGTTTTTTAATCTTGGAAGATTTTGTTTTTCTTTCTCAAAGTGTCAGTAACCTTTATGCTTATTCTAATCATGCCCCTTCCTCCTCTGATTCTGAGTCTTACAGTATATCAGATCAATTTTGTCTCTTTTAATGAACTTGTAGGTCACACAGAAAGGAAAGAAGGTAACATTTATTAAGTGCAAATTATGTGGCATGGACTCTGAAAAGCCCTTTACATTCACATTTAATCCTAACAATTACCCTGTGTGGTGTGTATTATGATTCTCATTTTATGGATCAGGAAATCAAGGCTCACAGAAGTTAAATAACGTGCCTGGGGCTATATAGCTAGTTAGTAGCAGAGCTGGATCTAGGAGCTCATGTTCTTTCTACAATAACAAATTACACTTCTAAGTAAATGTAGGGAAAAATTACAGTTTTTAGAATGGCTTCTGATTTTCCCCAATATATTACTGTCAAAATTTGAGGTGGCAAATCGGAATCAGAATATAGACCAGAATTGACTCTCCCAGGAAATATAACATGAACCACAAATGTAAGGCACATACATAATTTTTTTAAAATCTTAGTCATCATATTACAAAAGTGAAAAGATGCAGGTGATATTATTAATATTAGTAATATATATTTTATGTGATATATCAAAATTATCATTTCAACATGTAATTGGTATAGAAATTCCAATGAGATACAAGGATTTTTTATCATACCAATGCTTTGAAAGTCAGTGTAGATTTTATACTCAGAGTTCATATCAGTTCAGACTAGCCACGTTTTAGGTGCTCAATAGCCACATGTAGTTAGTGAGCCTGTATCGGACAGTACAGGTATAGACTAATCTATAATAGGTCTAATTCTGTCTCATCTCCTTCCCTTGGCATCAAACTTCTTGAAGAGTCATGTGTACTCATCGATTCCACCTTCTTCAGATTGCTTTACTCACTGGAATGAGCCTTGTTTCAACTACCAGCACTCCAGTCCAGTTAGCTTAAGATGACACATTACCTTCTGGCTTCCTATTCCTCCAGCTTCTGTTTTACTTAACCTCTCTGCTGCTTCTTTGACCAGTATTGATCACTCTCCTGCCTTGTAACTCTTCTCTTTGGTTTTCTGTGAATTCACTAACTGGTTCTCCTTGTCCTAGAACTTTTAGCTCATCACATTGATTCTACTTAGACTCTTCCTCCTTACATGCACACATTGGACCACAGTCTTCTTTTCTTCTTCCTTCTGATTTGGAATTGCTAAGCCATATACAGCTTCAATTGTCATCTATACATTAAGGACATCTAAAACTAATCACCATCCTTACCTTCGTCATGAAATCAGGCCTATATATTCAGCTATGAAAAGTTCATTTTCACACACATTTAGAATATCATTTCTAAAACCACACACACACACACACACACACACACACACTTTCTCCTGATCATCAGAGGGAAGGAAGGTTTTAGGAATTTTTTTTCCTCAAAAAGAGCATGCAGTTGCTGACCAAGTGGATTATATTTTATTTGTCTAATTAAGTAAATTGAAGGAATTAAGAAAAGGAAAGCCATAAAGATAAAATATTACCCAAATTCTTTTTTTTATTTTTTAAGAGAATGAAATTCCTTTGGTAGAACTCTAATCTATCTCAAAGTGAAATAATGGGCATCCTCTTGAATTCTATAATTTCTAACTGTCAGACTATTATTGGCAGTGCTATGATCCAAGGAATGTGACCATAAATTCTGGATAAATAATCATACTTATCAAATCCTTACTCAGACACAATATATTAGTCATGTATTATAAACTTCAAAAGGAAGAAAACAAAAATGTCAGAGTATTTATGGACTCCACTGTAATATGTATTCATTTTCAGATGTCTCTAGTACAATGTGTGCTTTTGCAAAGGAAACAAAGATGATTTTTCATATGAAGTTGAAAGAATAATTAAACAAACTTGTTGTAGTTTTTTTCTCTTTTTCCTTTCATTTTTAATTCCACTTGTTCTGATTCCCAATTCAAATATGCCACCACTCACAGGATGCATTCTCCCTCTACAGAAGTGTGATCAGTAGCAGCCCTCCAGCTCATTTTAGTACATGCAAAGATGCTTCTTTGATTGGGAAATGCTGTTTGCAACCTCTGTTTTTTGCCACCATGCCTCAAATTTACTCTCTGTCTAAAAGGGCTCTCCAAAGCCAGTGGTGGGTCTATTCTATTTTTCAGTGTCTTCAGTCATTCTGATTTTTGAGACTAACTTCAAAACATCTATTCAACATTTCTTTTCCTGGCTGTCCAACGTGACCATCTACCCTCAGTTTATACACAGGTAAGTAAGGAACAGCTGCCACCATCTGTCCTTCAGATACATCTTGTAAAGTTGACTAAAAGGGAAACACTAAAGCATATGAAGGTGTAATTTTGTAATATATAGTGCAAATAGTTTTATAAGGCATTAAACAGTCTTTAATTTCTATGGCATGACTATGTTTTACACACTTGTTTTCCATGTTGACTATCTTCCAATATCCATTTCCCTTCCCTGTTTAGTAATAGAATCCAAAACAACGCACCCAACTAAGAGATTGTCAGCCTTACTTACACAGCTGGTATCGTCATATAAGTCTGGCCAATGACACATAAGCCAAAGTACGTATGTGCCCATGAAGGAGTCTCCTTAAAAGGGAGAGGCTAGCATAGACTTGAATGTTGACACAATAGGTGCAACTCTACTAATCATCTTGACCCCTGAATTTGGACATCCCAAGCTGAAAATGGAAGAGTAGAAAATGAGCCATGATAACACTGGAGAACTATCTGCCCTGGATAGCCTACCTACAAACTCCTTTTATGTGAGAGAGAAATAAATCTCCGTGTTTTTTAAACTATTTTCTTGTTAAATGCAATTAAACCTAAACTGGGGACACATACCATGGAGTAGTTCCTTGAATACAGAAGTGCTCAGTTTTAAGGAAACAGGTAAGATTGGCCTATGTTTTCCAGGAAGATTAACAACCATAATATTCTCAAGACCTAAAGTTTAGATTCACGTGTAATTTGATAGTATTATATTTGCTAGTCCAACTTTGCAGAAGGCATGCCAGGCTACTTGATTACATTTACAATGGATAGATTAAGTGACAGAATTGATTTAATTTTTTTCTTCTTTTTTCCATGTTATAATATACACAGATATGTCTTAGACATTCTCTGTGCAGACTTACATATTCTTTTTTTTTTTAATTTATTTATTTGACACAGAGAGAGAGAGATCACAAGTAGGCAGAGAGACAGACAGAGAGAGGGGAAAGCAGGCTCCCTGCTGAGCAGAGAGCCCGATGCGGGGCTCGATCCCAGGACTCTGAGACCATGACCTGAGCCAAAGGCAGAGGCTTAACCCACTGAGCCACCCAGGTGCCCCCAGACTTACATATTCTGAGTCACTATCCCATCACAATCCCATGCTTGCCTATCTGCAGTGATTTTTAAACAAATCTGTATTGTGTATTGTTTTAGGGGAAAAAATGTTACTTCATAGTAATATGATTTCCTATATGTACAAAAAAGCTCTGATATATGAATAAAAGGCACACAGATACATACATACAGCTATTTTTCATAAAATAAGTGAGATCAAGCAATATTAGAGAACAATCCTAAAATTAAAGTCATAAAGAAGAAAATATTTTAAAAGATCCATGTAATGTTATTTATTTCTGTTTCTAGGGTCATACTTTTAAACACAATTATATATACCATGACTCTCCAATTCACTCTGAATGAGTCTAACACATATAGGTTTAACATATTTAAAAGATGTTTTTTATTGTGTTGAGGTTTGCGAATAGATTGCATATGTGATTACTTTCTCACCTTTATTTATATGTACAACCATATGAATTTTCAGAAATTCTTATGAATTCTAAATACTCAAGTCTCTTAAAATCAAGGACTCAATAAGTACTCTTTCATATTAAATAAAAAAAATGTAGTTCACAGAATAGTACTGAAGATAAAATCTGCTTAAATATGGTAGCAATTTTTGCAAAGACCTTTAGGAAGCTGACATGGGTGAGTTGCTTTATTTATTCTCTATTTTTTTTTAAATGCATATGTTGTAGGGCCAACATAATGCAGTCATATACTGAAGACTCCATACATACCATAAAATAAAAGGTTATATATATCAAAGCCAAAGTTCCTGGTAGATTCAGGTAAAGAGTTACCAAAAACCCATTGTCTTTTCAAAATTGAAGAAAACCCACTAAAAATGCTTTCTTGTGGCTTTCAAAATTCTCACAAAAAAAGCTGCTTTGAAACATGCTGGGAGAAGGACTAAAATAACACACATATAACCTGTTCAGAATTTTATACTGTGGGCAGATTACCAAATGCTGTGGGTATATTTTCTGGATGTCATTATTGAATTTTGATCATTATATGGACATAATTTGAATAATAATATGCAATACTATGGTAGTTTTAAAATTTCATTACCAAATCTGTTGATTTATTTGCAACACGTGAGATGTTCTACATTCAGTTAAACACTTAGTACTGTTAATAAGTGAAAATGGATTTACATTTTAAAAGTACATTAGAATTTTACTCATCTTTCATTTCATAGAAAGAATCTAATCTTAGCGTTTGACCACCAGGACACTGGTCATTAATAGGAAATTACAAAAAGAGATGTGACATGAATATGTTAACATTCTTTTATGCTTTCACATAATTTAATATTCAATCTTTGGATGTAGCCATACATATATCCATATTCCTTAAAAGTGAAAGATGAGGTTGTCTAGCACTTAATAAAATTTGCAGATTCTCTCAGAGTTGGTCCAACCACCCTTATATTCCAATAGAACTCACTGGAAAATAGTGTCTACAAAAATAGACAAAGGGACAGTGCTTCCATAATGGCACACCTTAAGTGAGAGAGCAAAGGATAAGTTTTTCTTCCTATAAATTTGTTTGCTCTCAATTAAGAGCCTGGATACCATGGTGATTATATAATAGGAACATGTACCAAATTAGCTAGAATGCTTATTAGTTTTTCTTTTTTGACTGTTGTTAGAGACAGAAAAAAAGGAAATACAACTGAAAATTCACAAGAAAAGTACTAGTAAAGAGTGAACTCTCAGGAAAAATAAAATCCACAGAGCACTAATATTTATTGAATGCCTACTGTGTGCTAGCCACCAGATTAGGCAGTGACCTACATCTCTCATTTAAGTTATTATTATTGACAATCAAATATCAAATTAACTATATCAGTGGAGACTCATTTCAATTTCTTACATAATTTTAAGGTGGTTTTACCACCTCACAGCATTATTTAACTCCTTGACCAAAGAGTAATATGAATTTACCAAACAGTAGAGATAAGAGAGTAAAGAAGTCTGTAGATGGGACCTAGAGGACTATTTGAACTCACAGTCCTTTGGTAATTTATTTTCAGTACTTTATCTTCCTCACAGTAGCACAAATAAGTTTGTTCAACTTATTTGTTCAAATCATTGCAGTTTAGAAATAAAAAACCACTGGGATCATTCAACCCACACTTTTCTACTTATGCATATAATTAACTAAGGCATAGGAAGATCACAAGAATCCATAATTGTTAGTGGCAGAGAGCAATAACCAGCTTCCATGTTTTCCCTCTTGTGAATGCCCGGAGATGCAACTGCCACCCAAAAATACTAATCTATTGCCCTTAAACCCTCAAACAGGTAGTGTAATGGTTGTCAAGAGTCCAGATTCTGAAGTTGGACTGTCTGGGTCTAAATCCTATTATTGCCACTTATTAGCTGTGACCATAGGCCAGTTAGTCAAGCTGTGTAACAAGAACGCCATTTTATTGGGTACAATAATTTTATCTACCTTATGGAAGTTTTATGTGGATTACATAGAGTTACATTTGTTGAACACTTAAAATCATACAGTTAATATTTTAAATGATGTGTGCCTTCATTCATATACATACACACACATAAAAAAAAGCTAAAAAAATATTTAGTACTTAGTACTATGTACTAAGTATCAGGAACCCAAGAATGAAGAAAATAATAAAATTATCTCTCCAACTGATAAGCTTACAGTCAAGTGGGAGGTAGAAAATAGTAATCAGGCACTTTATAGCACAATGTTTTATGAAAGGGAGGTAAAGAATGCAACTAGAATATTTAGAAGAAATACTTAACCCAAATGTGGGACTTCAGGAGCAACTCCTATAGAAAGTGCCTAGAAGTGTGAGCAGCTTGCTGTGGGAGGCTTGGGGGAAAGTGTTCCATTAAGGGAGGCAGCAGGTGGAAAGGACCAGTTAGAATGAAGGTGGAGCTGGAAAGGCTAGCTCTAAAGTGTGAGAGTGAGTGAAAGGAAAAGAGATAAGAGTTGTAAGTAGAGTCCCAAAAGGAGTTTACAAGCAACATTAAAGAGTTTAAAATATTCAGAAGGACATGGGGAGCCATTGAATGATTTAAGCAAGGACCTGATAGGATTGGGATTGTATTTCATAAAACACTTCAGCTATAAAGTAGATAAGATGGAGTCAAGATAATTGAGGAGTCCATTGATACAGTTTCAGGTAAAAAGTGATGAGTGACCACAATAACTTGAAGGTTTATGGAGACCTGTTTCTACTGTTTTCTAAGTGTTAAATGAGACAATACATGTCTCATCTATGCCTGACATATATTAAGCATTCAATAAAATTTAAGTCTTACATTAAGTGTTTCATTTTTTTTATAGTCTTCATGAAGTCAAGTTACAAAAACAGTGATCCTTATTTTTAAAGTCATTGAAAACCATACTATTTTCAAGTGACAAGTATACTAGCCCTTTGGGGTATAACAAATGCATTTTCAGTATACAAGGAAAGAAACAAAAGAAACGCTGCTCTATAGAATTCTTAAAAAACAAAATAATCTGCATTTTCAGCTCTTCACACATTGTTCTATCCTAACGCCTTAAATATTCCCTCATGTCTGAGAGATAGCTTGGTCTCTAAGCCAAGAGTCAAAGAATAAAAGTGGTTAGTGTTCTTATTTTCCCTTCCTGAATACAAAGCAAAGTTACATCATATTGAGCTTCAGAAATTTCAGATCCAATCAGACTCTATCTCCAATAACTTCCAGTAGAATTCTATCCACCCATGGACTTGGACCAGCGATGTTTCCACAACAGACCTAAAAAGTCCATTGCTATCTGTCAGCCACTAACCCTCAAACCCTACTGTCATACCATTGTCTAACCATAAAATGTGTGGTATTATAACTCTTCCTTTGCTCATGCTCATGCCTGGAATGACCTTTCTGGAAGTCTGGAATGTCTACAGAAACTGTCAAGAAATAAATTTTTATGGATGTCATCTGAAGACAATCCTACTGTTGCTGGTATGTCCAAAATTATAATTAACAACAGACCATGATTATAAACCCAACAGATGAGTCAGTCAGTGTGCTAAACTTGAGGGATAGAGGTGACTAAGAGATGGCTGTTGACTTTAAGTAGTCTATATTCTGATGTAGGAAGCTGATGTGTACAGCTGCATCTACTATAATTTGAAAAGTGCTACAGCAACAGAACGCACCAAACATGGTGAGAAAACACATGAAATGTTATTAATTATTCCTGGAGGGGATAATGAAAGGCTCACAAAGTCAATGTTGAAACAATTATGTCATTATTTAAAATTTGTTTATGGGTATGTGTTGTATGTGTGTGTATGTACGCGTGTGTATCTTCTGCAGATGCATTCACAGGAAAGGTAACATTCATAGGAAAGTATTCTTTTTTTTTTTTTAAAGATTTTATTTATTTATTCGACAGACAGAGATCACAAGTAGGCAGAGAGGCAGGCGGCGGGGGGGGGGGGGGGAAGCAGACTCCCTGCTGAGCAGAGAGCCCAATATGGGGCTCAATCCCATGGCCTGAGCCAAAGGCAGAGGCTTCACCCACTGAGCCGCCCAGGTGCCCTGGAAAGTATTCTTTATTCAGAGGCCATTAAATTCTGTGTTTCAGGGGCACGTGGATGGCTCAGTCGGTTAAGCATCTGCCTTAGCTCAAGTCATGATCCAGGGATCCTGGGGATCGAGCCCTATAGGGAAGCCTGCTTCTCCCTCTCCCACCTCCCACTCCCTCTGCTTATCTCTCTCGCTGCGTCTCTCTGTCAAGTAAATAAATAAAATCTTTAAAAAATAGAAAAATAAAAAAATAAAGTCTATGTTTCCGAGAAAGAAGTTCTATACCACTACCATCAATACCACAAGTATTGGAAAACTCCACAATATAGTAATTTATCAAATCAAATGCTGGTGAATAGGGGAGTTTCTCATTTCAACTCTTATAGAGCATTTGATAATCTCCCCAAACTTTTCTTCTCTCCAATTGCGAAATCACCCCCAAATAATCAGTGAACAATAAGTATATCTCCAAATGTATAAGCATACAGGAAACATACACATACACATTTGGAAATCGGTTTTTGAAGTGTTGAAATTCTCACTGCATACAGAAATTTTACTAGGCACTGTGAAATCAAGCTGTGCCCTTTCTTCAAAGAGGATGAACAAAGTATACAGACCAAAAAGAACACAGAAATATGGATTTTAAGTTAATAAAGCTTGCATGTTGAGCCCTAATGTTTTCAGATAATCATCATTGTTGTTATAGTCATAAATTCAGCCTCTTAAGAAAAACTGGGGAAAAAATTTTTAAAAATTGGAAAATACAGACTACCACAGAAGGATTTTAACATAGCTCAAGTTGAACTACTAGATTATTGGATTTTATTCCAGGCTATTTCCTCTTTTGGTTGAAACTGTGTAAGAAAAAAAAATTAAAGCAAAAAAGATTGTATTTTAGAGTTTTTAAAATTCATTAAGTGATATGTGTTATCTAATAATGGAAGGAAAATATTTTTAAAAACCTATGAAAAGTATACGCCCATAAGCATAAATTATGCTGTAGTGTTAATATGCCTTGGAAACCCTTTACTAAAAATATTAGTCACCCAAAGCAACTGAGTTTGGTGTCAGTGACACATCTTCAGATATTATGCATCCTGTTTTTCTTTAATTATTAAAGATTCCCGGGCCATGTTAAAAGCAAAAACTCCCTTGACATCTTAACACAACTAATAATGAAACGGAGCAGCTGGGAATTAAGTTGCTGTGACAGATGTTCAAAAGCAGAATGGAGCCTCCCCCATGTACTAAATCCTCATTTGGGCATGGCGGTGATGAGTAGCAGAATCTTAACAATTCAGGTAGTGCGCTGAATTTACACTCAGTCACTGAACTTCTGACAGGAGTGAAAAGAACATGTTTTCACTCTAAAACTGCAGTCATGCATTGAAGGTCTTTTCTTTGCACATTGTCAGAAGTTTCAAGTAGATAAAATAGAACTATGAAAGGAAGCTCATTTGGCATAATATTAAGAAACATTATAGAGGCCGGGGCCACACTGGATTGATCTGAATCCTCCCTTGTCCTCCTCACAGCTGCATGACCTGAGGTAGGCCTCAAGTTTCCTATCTGTACAAGGAAAAATAAGAGTACCTACCTGAAAAGACAGTGCTGAGAATCAACATTTAGACCATTCCTCTTGGCAAATACGCAGCAAGCATTTTCTATTAATATTATGAATATTTAGTCAGAGATAAGAGTGTGGATCTTAGAGCTACTTCTCTTAAAAATATTTTTTCAGAGTGTCATTGTGAGGCATGTTCAATAGAGACAGAACATGCTGTGCTTATGAGAAGAGATAGTGAGATTGTTCAGAATTAATGGAACCCTCAGGACACAAAGATTCCACTCAGACATCTATTCTCTTTTCTCTTTTCATCTGACAGAGGGAAACACTGACACTTAAGGAACAAGTTATGACCAGTCTAGGAACAGTGGCAATTACATGCCCAACAATGCAGAATAACGGCGCAGTTATAGTTACATAACAATACAAAACCAAACCATGACTGTCAGTCACACTTAAAAGAGTTCCAAATTCCGGAGCATCTATATATGTGTCTGAGAAGATACTCCATGAATGATGTCTGCAGTGAACATGTGTGTGCCCACACACACATATACCTTTTTTCATCATATAATAAAAGCAACACACTCCTTATATAGCATTTGTGAAATATGCTCAAATGTAAAGAGAAAAAAATAATTTTTAATCCAGAAAGACTCACTGTTGATGTGTGGATTACTTTCCTCTAATCATTTTCCTATGCCTATTTAGGACAAGAAACTTGAAAAAATTGGATTTTATTTTTAAACTTGTATCAAAACTACTTACTTATATTATTAAATATTTTAAAATTATAATTTCAATGATTAAGTGGCATGAAATTTTAGAAATGTACCACAATTCATGTAATTAGCTCCCCTCTGAGACATTTAAACTACCTCTTCAACATTTTTGGCACTAACACCAATACTATGATAATTTGTATTGTGTAATCCTTGTGCATATCTGTGTTTCAATGTCTATAAATTGACTATATGGAAATAGTGGTCCCAAAAGTGTGAAGATGTTTTTTAAGGCTCTTAATGCACATCGTTAAATTGTACTTCAATAGTGTTCTCATAATCAGTGTATGAAAGTTGCTATTTTGTTATTTACCACCACGTTTTTAAGAAAGTATTTTCTTTTTTCTTAAGTTTTATTTACTATTTATTTGAGAGAAAGAATGTGAGGAGAAGGGGCAGAGGAGAGGGAGAGGGACACCCTCAAGCAGACTCTGCACTGAACATGGGTCCTGTGGTGGGGCTCAGTCTCATGGCCAGCACCAAAACCAAGAGTCAGACGCTTGACCGACTATACCACGCAGGCACCCTGAGTCATAGAAGTCTTCATAGCTCCTTGCTTATAATGACTATCTTAAGAAAGTATTTTCTAATATGATGAGTAAGATACAGCTTCAACAACACTAGTAATCAAATACATGCAAATTAAAACAATAAAGTTGAATACTCTTTTTTTTTAAGACTGAACAAATACCATTTAGCATTTTCCCCTTTTTTTCTTTAAAGTCAATTAGCCAACATATAGTACATCATTAGTTTCAGATGTAGTGTTCAATTATTCATCAGTTTCGTGTAACACCCAGTGCTCATCACATCATGAATACTATTTTTCATAGATTTCACATAGTTTCAGTTTCTCTGATTCAATTTCAGTGAAACTTGTGCTATACTTGTCTTTCCTGTGATAGTAAGGGATGGTTTCCAATCCAAGTACCCATGACCATCAGTAGCCCTGTTTTAGTTCCATCAGTGGTCAGAAAAATCTTTGTTGCCCTCTTTTGACACAGCAACACGAATAGAAAAATATCAATAACTGCTATTATGTGCTAAGATTAGAAGAGAAAAGGAAGACTACATGTGGAATTAAAAACAGGGTCAAAAGAATATGCAATAAAATTAAAGACATAGTAAGTACATGAAAGCAAAGTCACATCAAATACAAATTCAGCTCTATGGAGGCAGGGTTCATTTACTCTTCTCTGCTGCATGTAAGTTCCTGTTTCATTACAAGTAATCAATAGATACTCTGAATGAATACTGAAATGGAACAGAAATAGAGAACCTAGGCTGTGAAGGACTTTAGAACTGGTATGAATTTTTAGCCAGAATTGAACATTTTCTGTTTGAACAGAGGTAGCTTAGTTCCCTTATCTTTCATGGTATCTCTCTCATACTTGAATCTTCCAAAACATGTAGTTGGTTGCATATAATTTTTATCTGGTTGTAATTATTTCTTCTCTATAAAGGATAAAAACAGAAGTATAATTGGCTATCCAGTGGTTCTCAAACTGTGGTTCACCAACCAGCAACATTCATATCACCCAGAAACTTATAGAAATACAAAAATCTTGGGCCTCACTTCAGATCTGCTGAATTGGTCAGGGCGTTGGTCCAGGAGTCTGTATTTCTAAAAAATTCTCAAGATGATTCTGGTGCATGCTAAGGTTTTTGAATCACTGACACAATCTGGGGTTATTCTACCTGTAATATGTGTAATCCTCCACTCCCTGACACACACACACTGGCTTAATCCATTACCTAGAATACTCGATTTACAGAGAAAGTAGAGGAAAGAAACTCACAGTTCTAGGATCGCCATTTCATCACTGTACAACCAACGTTCCCCACTTTAAAATGTGAACTATGCAGGGGGGGCCTGGGTGGCTTAGTCAGTTGAGCGTCCAACTAATGATTTTGGCTCAGGTCTGGCTTACTCCTCAGCAGGAAGTATGTCTGTCTCCCTCTTCCCCTGCCCCCCATCTCCCACTCATGCTTTCCCTCTAAAATAAGTAAATAAATATTTTAAAAAGTAAAATAAAACGGGAACTATGCATTAAAAGAATCTCAAATCATAACACTGTTATTTTACAGTGTTTGTTTTTTCACATTACATAACAATGGGGTTTTTTTCTACAGAAAAAAATATAACATTTCATTAAATGATTTGCTTTATTGCCTTACAACATACTTAGAATGACAATTCGCTTAGCACATGAATTTTGGCAACAGAGTTATTTAAAAAATGAATGTTATTATATAATACTCTAATATTGTCCAGGCAAAGTGAAATAACATAAAATATTACCATATCACTTCAATAATTAGTATAATATTGAGTCCTCAAAACATTGTTTTGTCATTGAGTTTGTCCCTGTAAGCAAAAAATAAAGATAAAAACCTTTTGTATGATTCCTTAGCATGGTCACTATTGATCATGAAAATGGCTGGAGGAATTTGTCCCCATCATTTTTACTGCATAATGTTCACATTAGCAGCTACATATGGACTCAGTGTCAGTTTCAATACCTGCAAAATAATTACGATAATATTAGTTTCTTGTTCTCCCTGACAAAGCCATTTTTAGACCTTGTCAACCAAATCCTCTGGGCTCCATGGAGACGTGTGCTACATAAATACAAAGCATTATTTTTACTCTTTTCACATTATTGTAGAGATTGTTAAATGAAGAGGCAACGTACTAAATATTAACAGCTTTGATTCAGTGAAAGCCTTTTTACACCTTAGTTAATAACATTTTACCAAATAGAAAATTGAGTTATAAGGTAATCAATCTCTCACTTAATAGTTCTGAGTTACCACACAGCTATTCCACAGATAGATGACACTCTTTTAAAAACTAAACTTATGCAGTTAAATTTGGGATTGATTACAAAAATACTAAAGGCTAATGAATCAAAGGTGGGCTTTAATGAATTACCAAAGGAGAGTTTATATGAAATTTGGATCACTGTCCAAATAAGAAAAGAAACAGGGGAACCAGGGTGGCTCAGTGGGTTAAGTGTCTGGCTCTTGATCTCAGCTCAGGTCATGATCTCAGGGTCGTGGGATCCATGATCATTGCTCAAGCCCCACATCAGGCTGCACTCAGCACTGAGTCTGCTTATTCCTCTCCCTCTGCTCTTCCCCCCACTTTCACTCCCTCTCTCTCTCTCTCAAATAAATAAACAAAAGCTTAAAAAAAAAAAAAGAAAAGAAGAGAAACAAACTAAATTGCCATGAATAATGAACAAACAGTTCTTGCCTCACTATAGAACAGTAGCAACAAATCGTCTGCATCTTATTGCTGTATAAAAGTGAGAGTCACTTTATAGTGAGAATTGTTTCCTTCATTGATGGCAATCTCTTTGTGGCGTTTAACTAAAAACGTTTTACTAAACAGTGGTAGGTAAACATAATTTGTATCTGTGTTGAGGCAAGGTTTTTAAACCACACTCTGCTTACTAGCTATATTATTTTGGGTGAGTTACTTAAGTCTCAGTTTCTTAAACATTAAGTGGGAATTATACTGACTTCATAAGATTATTCTGAGCTTTAAGGTAGTTAAGAAATAGGCAGAAGACATGAATAGACATTTTTCTAAAAAAGACATCCAGATGGCTAATAGATACACAAAAACATGCTCAAGATCACTCATCAGCAGTGAAATACAAATCAAAACCATGATGAGATACCACACACCTGTCAGAATGGCAACAAGAAACAAGAAACAACAGGTGTTGGTGAGGATATAGAGGAAGGGGAACCGTCTTGCTCTTTTGGTGCAAACTGGTGCAGCTGCTCTGGAAAACAGTATGGAGGTTCCTCAAAAAGTTAAAAATAGTACTACCCTATGATCCAGCAATTGCACTACGAGGTATTTACCCAAATGATACAAAAATACAGATTCAAAGGGGCATATGCACCCTGATATTTATAGTAGCATTATCAAAAGTAGCCAAATTATGGAAAGAGCTGATATATCCATTAAATGATGAATGGATAAAGAAGATGTGGTATATACACACAATGGAATATTACTCAGCCATCAAAAAGAACGATATCTTGCCATGTTCAAAAACGTGGATGGAGCTAGTGTGTATTATGAGAAGCAAAATAAATCACTCAAAGACAAATACCCCATGACTTCACTCATACGTGGAATCTAAGATACAAAATAGATGAATATATGGGAGGGGAGAAAAAAGAAAGAGAGAGAGGGAAACAAACCATAAGAGACTCTTAACAACAGCGAACAAATTGAGGGGTGAGAGAAGTGGGTGGGAAATGGGCTAGATGGATGATGGGCATTAAGAAGGACACTTGTTATTATGAGCACTAGCTGTTATATATAAGTGATTAACCACTGAATTCTACTCCTGAGACCAATATTGCACTGTATGTTAACTAATAAGAATTTAAATAAAATCTTAAAAGAAATTTTTTTAAAGATTTTATTTATTTATTTGACAGAGAGAGATCACAAGTAGGCAGAGAGGCAGGCAGAGAGAGAGAGGGGGAAGTAGGCTCCCTGCTGAGCAGAGAGCCTGATGTGGGGCTCCATCCCAGGACCCTGGGATCATGACCAGAGCTGAAGGCAGAGGCTTTAACCCACTGAGCCACCCAGGCGCCCCTTAAAAGAAATTTAAAAAGAAAAAGATTCAGTTCTTGTTAACATTATCAGTTTCATTCCTTCGTGTTTTGAACTCTGGATTTGAGCAGACCGATTGAAAAACAATCTCCTTTCTCCCTGTGGTCTGTGATGTGTCACTATTGCTCTCATCCAGCCCCAATACTGCCAATTTCCCTTAATGCCTAACAATCTACAAATCAATTTACTTTAGATACAACTTAATCACATCTTCATTCCGCATTCATTTTTTTCAAGTAATGACATTAAATGACCTAAGCTCCATAGTTTACCTATAGCATTTCCTTTATCTACCACTCTAACAACCCACCTTAAAGCATTTAGATTTATTCTTAGTGGTTATTTTCTAACTTTTTATTAAGCAGTTGTTTAAAATGATATTCAATAGATGGTAGTTGTTACTTACTATTTCTCATATAGATTTGAAATCATTAATACGTAAGAGCATAATACATAAAGAGTTTTCCTTCAGCAGAGCTAAAAGACCATTTCCAGTAGACTGAAATCCCTTTGGGCACACTTACCACTGCTTGATGGTTATAGAAAAGACCTAATACATATGCATAGAAGATAAGAATGCATACCTGATTAGATGAGCCTTTCATCCCTATTCTGTATCACTTATTACTAAGATCTGTATTTATTAAGAGCTAGCAACACACTCCATTTAATCAAACAATCTTCCATTCTTCTCTCCTTTTATTTTAATGATATACTATGATACACATGGCTTCCAAGCCCATAGATTTTTATGCAGATGTATATTTTCTTGATGTATCAGTATACTTCTGTGTCCATTTGATTTCTTTTGGGCAAAACTGAATTCTGATCTGTCCTCTGTTTAGACCCAAAGGGCTTCCTTTTGGAGGCTTACATAGCTTGACTTCTAATCCACAGTTAGATCACAAAATAAAAGACAAAATTTTCCTATATTTCTCTTTAGTTATATATTAATCAGGTTGGTATTTCATATTATAAAGTTCATGTCTATGTTCTACTAGGAATATTTGTTTTGTTTTATACACATACTTATAATCTCTCAAGTTTCAGTATCTCTCAAAAAACCAAACTAACTTTACAAATTTAAAACACTTCTATAATTACAACTTTATTCTATTTTCTAAGCATTTAATTAGGAATATTACAAATATTTTCAAGTTGCCTGTAATTACCATCCCTGTCCCAATTCAGGAGGTACCACACAAGAAGAACCATTCTGTGAAAGGTTACACAGTGGGACTTGCAAGGATAGTCTTTTTTTAAAAAATTATTATTATTATTTTTTAAAGATTTTATTTATTTATTTGAGAGACAAAGCTAGAGAAGAGAGAGCACAAGCGGGGTGGAGGAGGGAAGAGAGAGAAAGAGAGAGAGAGAGAGAAAGAAAGAAAAATAGCCCATTGAGCAAGGAGCTTGATGAGGAACTCAATCCCAGGACCCGGGGATCATGACCATGATCAAACACCTAACTGAATGAGTCACCCAAGTTCCACTTAATTATTACTATTTTTTAGATTGTATTTATTTATTTTGAGAGAAAGAGAGAAGACAACTATCATATGATCTCCCTGAAATGAGGAAGTAGAGATGCAATGTGGAGGGCTTGGGGGGTAGGAAAAGAATAAATGAAACAAGATGGGATTGGGAGGGAGACAAACCATAAGAGACTCTTAATCTCACAAAACAAACTGAGGGTGGCTGGGGGGAGCAGGGTAGGGAGAGGGTGGTGGGGTTATAGACATTGTGAAGACATGTTTTATGGTGAGTGCTGTGAAGTGTGTAAACCTGGCGATTCACAGACCTGTACCCCTGGGGCTAATAATACATTATATGTTTATTAAAAAATTTTAAAATTTAGAAAAAAAAAAAAGAAGTGTACTTTTCCTTTATGGAAATGAAGAAAAGTCCTTTTATTCTTACAAATGGGACTATCCTTTCTTCCTTTTTGAAAAACTGGAGGGGCGTCTGGGGGGCTCAGTGGGTTAAAGCCTCTGCCTTTGGCTCAGGTCATGATCCCAGGGCCTGGGATCGAGCCCAGGATCGAGCCCTGCATTGGGATCTCTGCTCAGCAGGGAGCCTGCTTCCTCCTCTCTCTCTACCTGCTTCTCTGCCTACTTGTGATCTCTGTCTGTCAAATAAATAAATAAAATCTTTAAAAAAAAAAAAAAGGAAAACTGGAATGTTTTCATTGGAATGTTTTCCATTTTGAACATAAAAATTTTTAAACAAAGACAAGTGCATTTGGGAATCATAGAATGTATATAGAGATTATTAAATAATGTATATAATTTCCTTGAGTTAATAAACAAGTCTTAAAACATGATACTCAAATCCATTTAAATTATTGATGTAGGCATTAAGGTGATTTTATTGGATGATTAACTCACTAAACAGAGTTACTTTTAAAATATTTTCATTTGGTAATGAAAATATAAAAGACAATGAAGTCAAAGTATATCAACATCAATGAAGTTAAAATATACTAACTCAATATAAATAATAACAATTCAAGTAGAAGAAAATAATTAGCTTTTTTTTTTTAATATTTTATTTATTTATTTGACAAAGAGAGAGATCACAAGTAGGCAGAGAGGCAGAGCAGAGAGAGAGGGGAAGCAGGCTCCCTGCTGAGCAGAGAGCCTGATGTGGGGCTCGATCCCAGGACCCTGAGATCATAACCTAAGCCAAAGGCAGAGGCTTAACCTACTGAGCCACCCAGGCACCCGAAAATAACTAGCTTTAAAAAAATTGATATGAGGAAGTGGTGATGCAACATGGAGGCTTAAGTGGGTAGAAGAATAAATGAAACAAGATGGGATTGGGAGGGAGACAAACCATAAGTGACTCTTAATCTCACAAAACAAACTGAGGGTTGCCGGGGGGAGGGGGTTTGGGAGAAGGGGGTGGGATTATGGACATTGGGGAGGGTATGTGATTTGGTGAGTGCTGTGAAGTGTGTAAACCTGGTGATTCACAGACCTGTACCCCTGGGGATAAAAATATATGTTTATAAAAAATCAAAAATTAAAAAAAAAATAGCAGCAAATCCATAAGATCTTCTAAGAATTTTAAAGTAATCAACTATGATTTTTTAAATTTAAGTATTTTTCTAGTACCCCCTGAATATATTTGCTACCCAATTACTCACCTACCTACCCATCCATTTCACCCATACCTACTATAGTAAAAACCTGATAGTCAGCTATGACATTGGACAAAGGATAGAACTTGAAGTTAGGAGACCTGGATTCACATTCTGGTTCTGCCACTTACTTTTTATGTAACTTTAGTGCTCCATTTACTTATCCATTAAATACAGCTAATATCTCCAACTTCATTGGAGTGTGAATATTACATAAGATAATGGATATCCAAGTGTCTAGCACATGTTGATAAATGGCAGTGGATACGGTTAAGAATCACAAAATAGAGAAATAGACATTCCAGATCCCAACAGGCTGAAGAATCTCATGTTGAGTTTTAATTATCCTTTATTTCAGACTTTTCCTATACTGTCTTTCACACAGAATAATGCTATCAAATGCAATTTTTATTGTTATCAAATAATACAATAATTATCATAGCTGGCATTAAGCACTTCTTTTATATCTTATCAGATGTTTAGCTTAATGTTAGGTATACTGAGATACTCAATAAATGCTATAAAATACCTAGGAAAATATTTTAAAATCAACATAAAATTTAAAAAATATAACTAGGGTTGAAATGAATAGTCACAAAAATTTGCAAAGGGAAATAAATTTTAACTCCTTTGTTAAAAGTTCTATGACTTTGACTAGTTTCTTAACAATAAGGCCATAATAGGCCTTCTGTTTAGGTGAGGAAAATGATCCCAGGTATTGGGATATAATTTAAAAGAGAGATAGAAACAAGAAAAATTAAAAGAAATAGTGCAAACAAATAATCATGTTAATAATTTTACAACATAGCTCCCAACCCCTGACTTTCTAATTCACCAGACTTTTTGAGAAATTTCTTTAACTTACTCACCCAACCCAGGAACCAAATGAAATAAAAGTATTGTTCTCATAGAGAAAGCTACTCTGTTAAAGTAGCTACATTAACTTTTGGCCAGTTTTTGGCCTCCACTTATCTATTTCAGCCTGGGATTGAAGATTTCTAGGACAAATACTCCATAAATAAAGAAGTTGAGAGTGAGTTAAGATTTGAGATGTTTCCAAATGGAGATACATTCCATTCCACAAGGTGGGTCTGTATTGTATATAGCAAACTATTGCATGAACAATAATTTATTGACAGATCATAGAGCAGAAAATAGATCTGCTGGAAACAAAGGTCAGAATGGCTCCAAACTCTGATGAAAGTGGACTAGAAAGAAACAGATGATCTTCAATTCTCAGGTCAAAATATGAACCACAAACTGCACCACAGGTAGGGAGATCTCATAAGGGAGCTAGTAAATGATATGATAACTGTTCCCCTCCATAAAAAAGAGAGAGAGAGGACTCAATAACAACTGAGAGGAGAAATGAGAGATGATTTTAACAACTGATACCAACAAAATACAAATGATTTAAGAGAATATTAGGAAAAATTATATGGCAATAAATTGCACAACCTAGAAAAAAAGTACAAATTCCTAGAAATATATAACCTCCTGAAATCAAACCAGGAAGAAATAAAAAATTTGAATAGACTGATCATCAGCAATGAAACAGAATGAATAATCAAAAAATTCCCAACAAACGAAAGCCACCTAGGACTACATATTACAGGTGAATTCTACCAAACATTTAAAGAAGTCTTAATATCAATACTTCTCAAAGAAATAGAATAAAATATTAGAGGAAGGAAAACTTCCAGATAAATTCAACAGGGAATGTATTACCTTAATAACAAAACCAAATAAAGACACTACAAAAAAAAGAGAACTATAGGCTAATATATCTGATGAACATAGAGGCAAAAGTCCTCAACAAAATATAGCAAAAGGAATCCAACAACACATTAAAAAAATCATTCAACACAATCAAGTGGGATTTATTTCTGGGATGCAAGGGTGGCTCAATATTCACAAATCAATCAATGTGATACATCATATAAATAAGAGAAAAAATAAAAATTACCTGTTCATTTCAATAGATATAGAAAAAGCATGTAACAATTCCAGCATCCATTCATGCTAAAAACTGTCAACAAAACACGTTTAGAGGGAACATACCTCAACATAATAAAAAGGCCATATGATTAAAAACCTACTGGTAACATCATACTCAATGGGGAAACATTGAGTGCTTTTCCAGTAAGATCAGGAACAAGACAAGGATGTCCACTCTCACCACTTTTATTCAACATAGTACTGGCAGTCCTAGCCACAGCGATCTCATAACAAAAAGGAATGAAAGGCATTCGAATCAGCAAGGAAGAAGTAAAACTTTCACTATTTGCAGATGACATAATACTATATATAGAGAACCCTAAAAATATACCACCAAAAAACAACTTTAACTGATAAATGAATTCAATAAGGTCTCAGGATAAAAAATAGATGTATAGAAATCTATTGCATTTATACCAATTATTGCAATTATACCAATAATAAAGCAACAGGAACAGAAATTGAGAAAGCAACTCCATTTACAATTGTACCAAAAGTAATAAAATACCCAGGAATAAACTTAACCAAGGATGTAAAAGACCTATACTCTGAAAACTCTTAAACACTGAGGAAAGAAACTGAAGATGACACAAACGAGAAGATAGTCCATGCTCATGGATTTGAAGAACATATATTGTTAAAATGTCCATATTACCCAAAGAAATCTACTGATTTAATGCAATTCCTATCAAAGTACCAACAGTATTTTTCATAGAACAAGAACAAAGAAATGTAAAATTCATATGGGACCACAAAAGGCCCCTAATAGCCAAACAATTTTGAAAAAGAAAAACAAAGCTGGAGGTATCACAATTCCAGGTTTCAAGTTACATTATAAACCTGTAGTAATCAAATAGTATGGTACTGGTACAAAAATAGATACATAACAATAGAACAGGCTAGGAAGCCCAGAAACAAGCCCATGATTATATGGTCAATAATCTTTGACAAAGAGGCAAGAATATGCAATGAGAAAAAGACAGTCTCCTCAAAAAATGGCAATGGGAAACTGAAGAGCTACATGCAAAAAATGAAACTGGACCACCTTCTTTATACAGTACACAAAAACTCAAAATGGAATGGGAAACTGAAGAGCTACATGCAAAAGAATGAAACTGGACCACCTTCCTTATACAGTACACAAAAACTCAAAATGGAGTAAAAAATTAAATGAAACCATAAAAATCCTAGAAGAGAGCACAGGCAGTAATTTCTCTAACATTGGCTATAGCATTGTTTTTCTATATGTCTCCTGGGGCAAAGGGAAAAAAAAACTATTGGGACTACTTCAAAATAAAAAGCTACTGCACAGTGAAGGAAACAATCAACAAAAGTGAAAGATAACCTACTGAACAGGAAAAGGCATTTGCACATGACATACCCAATAAAGGGTTAGTTCCAAAATATATAAAGAACTGATAAAATCAACAACCAAAAACCAAATAAAGCAATTAAAAATTGGACAGAAGACATGAACAGTCATTTCTCCAAAAAAGATACCCAGATGGTAAAAAGATACATGAAAAGATGCTCAGCATTATTCATCATCAAGGAAATGTAAACCAAAACTACAATGAGATATCACCTTGTATATATCAAAAAGGCTAAAATAAAAAACACATAAAACAAGAAATGTTGGTGAGGATTTTGAGAAAAAAGGAACTCTTGTGTACTGTTGGTGGGATAGTAAACTGGTACGGCCATTCTGAAAAATAGTACGGAGTTTCCTCAAAAAATTAATAGAACTATCCTATGATCCAGGAATCACACTATATATAGGCTATTTACCCCCCAAATACAAAAACACTCATTGAAGCAGATATAGGTACACCTATGTTTATTATAGCATAATTTACAATGCCAACCTGGAAGCAGTCCAAGTGTCCATTGATAAATGGACATTGTACACACACACACACACACACACACACACACACACACACACTATGGAATATTATACAACCATAAAAAAGAATGGAAGTTTGCCATTTGCAACAACGTGGATAGAACTAGAGAGCATAATAAATATTAAGCAAAATAAGCCAGTCAAAGGAAAACAAATACCATATGATTTCACTTATATGTGGAACTTAAGAAATAAAACAAATGAATAAGTGAAAAAAGAAAGACAAACCAAGAAACAGAGTCTTAACTATAGAGAACAAACCAGAGGGAAGGTGGGGGGGGGGGCAAAATGGGTGAAATAAGTGTTGGAGATTAAAGAGTGCACTTGTCATGATGAGCACTGAGTGATGTATGGAATTGTTGAATCACTGTATACCTGAGACTAGTATAATACTCTATGTTAACTATATTAGAATTAAAATTTAAAACTTAATAAAAATAAGTGAAAAAATAAAAAGCTAAATGAATAAATGTTCACTTTACTTCATTTTACCCATCACCTTCATTCTGTGAGACATGTGTCAAGGTTATAATTAGAAACAGGAGAACTTCCCCTCAACTCCAGTTGTTCCAGATGCATTACTTTTAGATTTTGCCCCAGTAAGAGTATCATGACAAAACCATAGAATAACTATTGCCTGCTTTGTGTCATGATAAACTTTGAGGACAGCATAGTCTAACTTGAGGCACTGATAACACCAAGGTGAATATATTCACCTTGTGCCCAGGTGCAGCTAAACTGTTAAAATACTGAAATAGTCTATCAGGCGATAACTAGGTACTGCCCTGAGCCTTCTCAGTTCTTTTCTTGTTCTCTCCACAACTTGGTCACCTAGATGTACTATCTGGTACTGCAGGAGGTCTTGGTTGTGTCCTTGTATCATATCAAAGACCTTTAACTGGGAAACTGCAATGATGGCATAGTCTGGCCTCAAGATGGATCATATCCCAGTGCCCTAGCCATCTTTATCAGATTACTCTTGAAAGTATAATTAAATTATTCATGTATCACATGTATAATTACAGTTTCCATTGGCTGCTTTAAGAACATTCAACTATGTCCAGAAAGGGTAGTTTTTAAATATTAAGAAAAAGTCTATTAGTTGACATGTTGAAATTTCTCAAGCGTAAGTAGTTTGTGTCTTGGTTTTCATTGCTGATCTATAAATTGATGAATCATCTTTGTAAAAAAACTGGGGGGAGGGGGTTTGAGAGAAGGGGGTGGGATTATGGACATTGGGGAGGGTATGTGCTTTGGTGAGTGCTGTGAAGTGTGTAAACCTGGTGATTCACAGATCTGTACCCCTGGGGATAAAAATATATGTTTATAAAAAATAAAAAATTAAAAAAATCAACATAAATATAGATACACTTGTGAAGGTCACTTTTAATTTAGGGTAAGTTCCCCTATAATGCTTATAAATATTCTGAAGACCTTACAAAACTGACAACATGAATCACTCTCTTAACCAAATGGAAAGATCTACAATGATTTTTAGCATAGTTTATTTTTATCAGAGCTGAGATTTTAGGCTCTGATTTTAACCTGCATTTTGCTTCTTTGCACAGTGCTTGAGTGAACATCAGTAACCATGGTTTATGTATAGAAAAGAAAAAAAAATACCTGCTGTGATATCAGCAGCATTTTGGATATGGTCAAAGAACTCTCAAGGTTAAGCAGGAAAAAAAAGCCTTGGAAAATGTACAGTATAAACAAAGTTATAGAAGAAATTATAAAAGAAAGGCAAAATAGGGGCACCTGGATAGCTAAGTTGGTTGAGTGCCTGACTCTTGGTATTGGCTCAGATCACGATCTTGGGCTCCTGAAATCAAAATCAAGTCCCATATCTGGCTCCACGCTCAAGCAGAGTCTGCTTGGGATTCTTTTCCCTCTGCCTCTCCCTCTCCTTTTGCCCCTCTCTATTCTGGTGCATGCTCTCTCTCTAAAATAGATAAATAAAATCTTGGAAAAAAAAAAAAGAAATGCAAAATTGATCTGATACAAAATAAGAAAACTTCAGTACAAAACCCACAAAACAAAAACAAAACCAAATCTGGTGTTAACCAGAAAAACAGTAAAAAATGCAGGAAATAGTTAAAGAAAAACCCAAAATATATCTTGAGATAACTGTATCATCTTAAGGACACTATCACAACCTTAATGGACAATGGATGAATAAATCTTGAAGAACTTTAAAACTCCAAATCATATAATTTATAAATACACTTCAAATGAAAAATCACAAGAAATGCTAATTTAAAAGGAAGTAATAGTTTTCAGCTGTTAAGTTAGAAATAAGGAAAAAATAGCTAAAATCCATGAGGATTTGGGTAACCTGGCACATTACTTTCATAAATCATTTAAAAATGTAAAACATTCTGTAGTATAGAAGCTAATCAGGCATATATATATCTATCCTCGGTCTATTTTTCCCTAACACCCTCCACATTCTCTTCTGCACTACTGTATAATTACCACTGATATTTAAAAAGTTGGTTATCTCTCTTTCCTTCCAAACTGCAAACAGCTCTTATTCCAGAGCCACCTTGTTCACCACCTTGCTTTAACACTCAGCATAGAGTAGACATTCAAATATGTTATGACTGAATGAATAAGGCTCCACATCATTTAACCAGTATTTCCATTCTTGAAAATCAGCTCAATAATTCAGAAGAGCAAAAAAGATCATATAGAATAGTAGATAACAATTATTGATATTTGTTTGTTAGTTTACATGGATTATCCATTTAGTTCTCACAGATAGGTCTATCAGAAAGGTACCACTTTGTATCCAGTTAGAATACCAGTAAATGGAAGTTCAGGGAGGTTAAGTAACATCCCCCAAAGTCACACAGCTATAAACAGCTTTACCAAGACTTGAGGCTTAATCTGCCCGAATTCAAAGCCCAAGTTCTGAAAACAAGTGTATTGTAGAGCAATGTCTATGGGTAGTTATTTACAAATGTCTATGGGTAGAGTTATCTACAAAAACTAACCATCCAATAATATGGGATTAAATATTATAATTTATATCATTTAAAGAATGACCAATATGAAAGTAAAAACAAATTATGAATAATAAAAAAGAAGCTTCCCAATATTTCATTTAAGAAGTATGTACTCACAGAAGAAAGGAAAAATTTCAAATAGTGTGCTAAGATGAAAGAGTTAATGGTATATTTGATTTTTCATGCTCACAGTGATTTTTAATAATTAAATCTAAAATTGAAAGCAGATAAAAACCTATTTACTTTTTCCAAGTATTTAAACCTTTATTAGAGAAATACTAAAAGTCCATTTTGTTTCTGGAGTCTTTGAATTTATAGAATTTTCAAGTGATCTTCATACCTTAAAAGATGAGTGAAATTGAGAGCATTTTATATTGTGCATTCCACTGTGAAATTCATTGTAAATTCTATAGAAGTGCAATAACAAATTGGAGCATATGAGACTCTGCTGCATTGGCCCTGCAGGGTGCAGAATACCGAATTAAATATTTTGAGCACACTCCTATACATGTCCAGAGTTTCACTTTACATGAAGATAAAGAAAATTGCTGAGAAAAAGAACTACAGCATAAGTTAGCACTATGGAATGAAATGCATACAGATTTGAATGAAGTAATCTCAGGAGTTGGTTCATATTTGCAATCAAGATTACCCATCTTTCTTGATGCAATTAAAGTGATGATTTTAATCTGTAAAGCTTGATATACATTTACCTTGAGTACCAATTAGATATCCTCTTCTTGAAATAGCACAATAGTGAAAATCTGTTAGGCAAAAGCAGTCTGTGCTCTGCAAACTGAACCACAATGTCCACACTGAAAACCAGGTAGGACAACACTCATTCATAAAGAATATTCTAATCTTTGCACAAAAGACGGAATACAGGGTTTGGTCCTGCCTACTTGCCATGTGGTAACTGAACCCTTAATTGCAATGTGGTGCAATATCTACTAGTCAGACATCCCGGGCGTGCTTACTTCAGCAGCATCTTACTTGAGCTGCACGCAAGAAGTGAAGTGAGTGACCCCAGAATATCTTTCTACTATTTTTAGGACAAGTGATGACTGCACTGCAATGAATATAAAACTTTCCTTTGAAATGGTGTCTACCTGTAGGTTTGACATGTGGTAACTGTTCTCTAATGTTAGTGATTTTAAAATTGAAAAAAAAAAAAAAAACCTTGGAATCATAATGATTAATTATTCCCCTTGGCAACCCATTGCTATAGCACTGGACTGCTTCTTTTTTAAGGGTCAGTGGGAATCAGACTGGGGCTATGTTTTTTTTTTTCAGACTGGGCCATTTAGTTGTTGCTGTTCAATATGGAGTTGAGAGAAAACAGGGGCCCTAGCTCTGATCCTGAAGTTGCTTCTGCCTCCTCTAGTCTTAGTATGTGGTTTAAAAACAAACAAGCAAATGCCATTTTTAAATTTTTTTTTATTTTTTTATTTTTATTTTTTTATTTATAATTTTTTATTTTTTATAAACAAAATAAATTTTTTAAAAAATATTTTATTTATTTATTTGACAGAGATCACAAGTGGGCAGAGAGGCAGGCAGAGAGAGAGAGAAGGGGAAGCAGGCTCCCCGCTGAGCAGAGAGCCCAATGGGGGCTTGATCCCAGGATCCTGGGATCATGACCTGCGCTGAAGGCAGAGGCTTTAACCCACTGAGCCACCCAGGCACCCCGCAGACGCCATTTTTAACAACCTTCACTCTAATGTGAGTGGTCTGAGGACCAGACTTAGAACTGCCACTCCTGTGCTTCAGCATAGTAAAAGAAATAGCTTAGATGGGCTACAAATGTTGTTTTAGCAACCTTCCTTCTATCAGAGCCTAGTGTAACCCCTGTGGTTCTGACCAGAAAGATCGACAGTAGAGACTCTGATCTAGGTCCAGAGAGCTTTTCAAACCAAGGTCTTTAACCTAGGGAATATAAATTAAGAGAGTGAGGGTTTCTTTGGACTAGCTTCAGGGTTCTGTGCCATTACAGACAAAATGTGACATGTGTATTTCCTGGAGAAAGATCCTATAACTTCCATCAAATTCTCAGAAGCATTTGGGACCCCTGCATATATTGTATTCCATGTTAAATGCTGTAATGTATTTTTGCTCTTTTGAGATCAAAGAGAGAGGAGGTCTCTTCCAAACCAAATTAAACGATGGGAGAGCCATGTAGCTGTTTCTTGAGAAGGGACTTCTCTGTCAACCCATGGTGGTACTCCCACTTCTTACTAAAGGACAATGCACCCTTGATTCTTCAGAAGCATTCAGAGTCAGGCAGGAGAAACTCAGATTCTACAACACTCAAACAAGTACCGGTCAACCAAAGTCAACAGACATTGTACTATTTATTATTTTCCTTAGGTTTATAGCCTTCAATTTAATGATGATCCCATGCAATATAGTAAAATTTCTCAAAACTAAGTACAGGAAAGTAGAGTAATATTTTATGGCTATGTTTTGACATACACTATCTTAAGAGTGTCTTTTTAGGACAAAAATACTATGTTTACCTCATTATTTTGTCTAAAGGACTATTCACTTTTTACCTGCCCAGTTTTAAAGAAATCAATGTTACTATTACAAATTGTTCAGCATTTCTAATTTTAGCTATTTGAAAAGTGTGTGTGTATTTCAAAACTATGTTGCTCACCATTTTTCTATGGTTAAGTCATATAACCATAGCAAATTATAATTCTGTTACTTGATTTTTTTCAGCTTTAAACAATATCCTTTGTCTCCACACTATTGCAGATGAGATAATCAATGAACAGTTTATCTGTGGTATTCTATGTATGACAGCTGCATGTTTAGTTCGGTAAACAAGGTGCTAAAAACTATTTCCCTACTCTCCCAATTTTAGTTATTTGTATCATTTTCAATATTCAAGACATGCAAAATTTATGTTCTGTTTGTTATCTAGTCCACATATTTCTTTTAGTCTTAGTTCTGTTAACCACGTTAAATGCTTATCACCTTGCTTTTGGTTTGTCCTTGGAGTAGGCTGCTATTGTAATACACCCTAAAATCCAATCATTTGTATAACTCCTATCATGACTTTTTGCCATACCATCTGCCATATTGTTCTATTATCTGGTTTATTTGAGTCAAATCACTTCATTTACTTAAATATTTTATCACTTTTAAAATGAAATCAATAAATGTGTGATGATACATACCATAAATTTTACAATGTATATTTTATACTATTATGCATTTTACCACATAAAACTATAGCTACTAGTATTAAACATTCCAAGTACTGAAAATAAAAAAAAATAAAATAAATGCTTATCACCAGTCATTTTGCTAAAATTTTCTGTTAACCCTCAATTGGATGAAGCTCAGCTTCTTATAGGTGAGCAGTATTTCTTGAGTTGTGGCACATTCAATATATTTTTTGGCCTTTATAATAATAAAAAATCTTTAAAAATAATAAAATAAAAAAATAAAAATCTTGGCTGAACATGAAATCCTTTCTTTTCTCAATTACCTCGGAGGTTTTTGGACCATTGACTTATAGTGTTTCACTGAGGAGAAATCTAAGGCAGGTGTGATTTTTTTTTTCCCCTTCTTGTAAATAATGTGATCATTATTGCTTTCTGTATCATCAAAGGCTAATAAATACACTAGGATGTGTCTTGAGGACATATACCTTGGGTACATAGCAGAAGGATATGTCTGTGTTGACTGAGGTCAATTCTCATTGGCATATGACATATCCTTTCAATAAGTAGAATCAGATATTCTTTTCCTTTCAGATTTTTTTTTCTTCAAGTTCTATCTTTAAATATTCTGTTCTGTTTTGTTGTTGTAATTTTTCTTCTTCAGAAACTCCCAATTATGTA
Organism: Mustela nigripes; assembly: GCF_022355385.1. Lineage (NCBI taxonomy): Eukaryota > Metazoa > Chordata > Mammalia > Carnivora > Mustelidae > Mustela > Mustela nigripes. The sequence goes on along the minus strand of NC_081560.1, from coordinate 83,163,349 downwards.
TACATAGAGGGTCTTTTTTGTCTGTTTTTATATAGTTATCATTTTCTCCTTAATTCTTCCTATCTTCCATTTTTATTTTACTTTCTTGCATCTTCTCTTGGATATCCTCTGTTCCCTTATTGTGTTTCTACAGTGTCTATCCACATGTCTGGTTCTTCTGATTGTTTTGTGTTTTTGAAATAGTTTTGATTTGTTCTTCCTCATCACTAAAGCCTGTGAAGTAACACTCAATTTTCTCCCATTGTCTCATTATCTCTACTTGAGTTCTTGTATTTATGATTCATGTTCATAGACGTAAGAACTTTATTTTGTAAGAAAATTTAAAGACTTCTTGTTTTAGAGAAGCTTCGAGTTTACAATAATGTTGCAAGGAAGGTATAGAGATTTCCATGTATTCCCTGACCCCACACCTGCACAGCATCTCCCATTATCAACATCACTCACCAGAATCATACTTTTTTTTTTTTTTAAAGCAAAGATAAATCTACATTGGCAGGTTGTAATTATCCAGGGTCCATAGTTTACCTTAGAGTTCACTCTCCCTGTTGTATGTTCTGTGGTGGACAAAGGTATAATTATGTATATCCATCGTGATAGTATGTAGCCTTTCAGACTGGCTTCCTTTAGTAATATGCACTTAAATTTCCTCCATGTATTTTCATGCTTTCACAGCTCATTTCTTTTCAGCACTGAATAATATTCCATTATCTGGATATCACAAAGTTTATTTTACCCATTCACCTACTAAATGACATCTTAGTTTTTCCCCAAGTTTTGGGAATTATAAATAACGCCATTATAAACATCCATGTACAGGGTTTTTTTTAAATGCAAACATAAACTTTCAACTCTTTTTGGTAAAAACTAAGGAGCATAGTTGCTGGATCATTTAGTAAGAGTATATTTAGTTTTATGAGAAACTATAAAACTTCCTTCCAAAGTGGCTATACTATTTTTCATTCCCACAGCAGTGAATGAGGGTTATTGTTTTCCATATCTCCATCAGCATTTGGTGTCCTTAGTGTTCCCAATTTTGACCATTCTAGAAAGTATGTAGTACATTCTAGAAAGTAAAATATGTCACATTATTATTTTAATTTTATTTCTCTGATGACATATGATATGGGGCAGCTTTTCACGTTTATTTGCCTTCTGTATGCATTCTTCAGTGAGATGTCTGCTAAGCTATCTGGTCCATTTTTAAGCTGGGTTGTTTGTTTTCTTATTGTTGGGTTTTTAAAGTTCTTGTATATTTTAGATAATAGTCCTCTAACAGATATATCTTTTGCAAATATTTTCTCCTATTCTGAGGCTCATCTTCTAATTCTCTTAACATTGTATTTCACAGTTTTTAATTTTAATGAAGCCCAGCTTATTTTTTTTTTTTTTCACAGATGGTGCCTTTGGTGCTATATATGAAAAGGCACTGGGGCACCTCTCTGGCTCAGTCTGAGAAGCATATGATTCTTGATCTCAGGGTCATGAGTTTGAGCCCTATGCTGGGTGTAGATTACTTAAACAAATAAAAGCTTACCCACCCCCAAAAAAAGCATCACTATACCCAAGGTCATTTTTTCCCTCCTGGGTTACCTTCTAGGAGTTTTATAGATTTGTGTTTTACTTCAGGTCTGTGACCGATTTTGAGTTATACTTGTTAAGGATGTCAGGTCATTGTCTATATTCTTTTTTTTTTCTTTGCATCTGAATGCCCAGTTGTTCAGCACCATGTTTTGAAGAGAGATCTTTGTTCCATTGTACTGTCATTGCATCTTTGCTTCTTTGTCAAATACTAATTGACTACATATGAAGGTCTATTTCTGGACTCTCTATTCTGTTCCCTTCATCTATTTGGGTTTTTTTTCTTTTTTCCCCCAATACTATTTTGTCTCAATTACAGTAACCTTACAGTAGATCTTAAAATCAAGTAGTATCAGTTCATGAACTTTATTCTTTACCTTCAATATTGTATTGGAAATAATGATTTTAAAATTTTAAATACATAGTAAAATTTTAGATCACAACTTTTACATATGCCTTTTACGAATATTTTTGATATAAGTATTCTTAATTTGTTGACAAATTTGTTGATTTCTTTAATACTTTTTTCTAATATTTTTGAATCAGTGGTCTGCCAGTTCCTTCTTTAATATTTATCTATTGAAAGGACTGAGTTTTCCCAGAGCAAGTTTTATGCACCTAATTTTCTCTTTAAGTGTATATATGGTGGTGGAAGGGTGTGTGTGTGTGTGTGTGTGTGTGTGTGTGTGTGTGTGTATCTGTGTATAAAGGTCCAGAATTTCCAGAATTTACAACTCAATATTCCATTAATTTATATTCAATTCTGATCTAGGCTTGCATACCTAGGAAGGGCATTTACCTAAGATCTTAAGAAAAGGACCAGCATTAGTCCTGGATGCTAGAGAATCCCATAGGTATTTTGCACATTATGGGAGCTCTTGTAGAGAGACATCCTTGGAAAAATCAAAACATAGTGAGTGAGACAAATGTTAATCAGTATGAACTCATACCCACTATAAATACTATTTACCAACCATATCCAGTGAACTTTACAATTTGTCTGCATTTGACTACATAGGACTCTAAGGAAAAGATCCCGAAGTTAAAAATTACATGAAAGGTAAATCTGGGTATGTAGCACTTACATTGTAAGCATTCGGCCAAAGAATTGTCCAAAGTAGATGTAGGAAAAGAAAAAGTAATTTAAATTTTCCCATTGTGAAGGAATATACAATGGGAAATAAATGTTTTGGTGTGAAATGGACCTGGATTTAACTCTGGTTCTGAGCATAAGATTGTGAACAAGTTCTCTGAGCCTTTGTTTAAAGTATCCAGACTATTGTGTTAGTAGCAGACCATCTGACTTATAAGAAAAGTCTAATAAATGTCAGTTTCCTTCACTCTCCACAATGACTTGGTAGAAATAATAAATTGTGATTATAAACAAAACAAAACTTTTAAGCAAGAGGTGGTACTTCTTAGATTGATTACTTATTGAAGAATTATTTAATTCCTGCACCAGCTTTCAGAAGCTGGTATAAGCAGGCCCCCACCAACAAAAAGAAAAGGAGGTGAGCATTTTCCATAAGTATATTGAAATGCCCTACTTGGAAAGGTGATGAGTCATAAAAATCAATACTTCTGGATAAGAATACTGTGTAGTTGTCTGTGGTGGCCAAGTTTATAAGGACCAGGTTGGGGAGCTCTCCCATAGGTTAAACCTAGACTAGTTAAGATCACAACTTGAATTTCCAAAAGTTCCAGTGTGTTAAACTATTCAGTTGAATTTCCAAAAAGTTGAATGAATGTCAACTTCCAATGGGTTCCTTAACTTCTTCCCCAATATTTAGGCAAGGGCTTGCACCCTGCATTATCTTCCTGTAGAAGAGGGAATTGGATAACTTCTTATACCCAAACCCTTGCTATTCTCACCCTGGGGACCACAGTTCTGCTTTTCAGCTTCTCTAAATAACTCTAAGCCCCACTTACTTCCACTACCTAATTAGTTAAATCGCTCTTCCTGGACTTGTTCACAGCCTTTCTGGTACATTCCTACTGCAATAAATTCTCTAATTCATCCTGGGAAATCCACATAGAAAGCATACCTACCTATGAGTTTCCTCTCTCTTCTGGTCTCACAGGCCTTGATTATTTATTATGTATTTAAAGAAGTTGCAAGACAATCAGATGGATATATCAATGGCCCCAAAATTTCAATTCTTCCACTTAAACCCTGCAAAAGTTGGATCATCAGAAAGCAAAAGGTCTAGGCCTTGTTTCCCGTTCTAAGCAAGAATAACTTCCCTGTGTTCAATAGAGTATTATGCGCTTAGCACTATTATATCCTCAATAAAATAAATGTTCACTGAAACAAAAAAGTTTATCTTTTACAAAATTATAGTTGGAGTCATATTCTATCCTGTGTCCCAATATCTTTTATAAAAGACAAAAGAAAATAGATTTCATTGCTCAGTCAATGCTAGGACAGTTTTTCTCTGTAAATTTATTTCCATGCTATTTTTCTATCACACAATGAAAAGGACACCGCTTAATAATTCTTTTTGGTCTGAGTTTCCAGAAAATCTAGAATTATATCCAGAGCTTATCTACTTGTGCTAATTTAGTCAAATCAGATACCAAGTACCACTACTGTTTTGCTAATCTTAGTTTGTTAGTTATTTTACTTTCCTTCCATCTTCAAAACACTAGTCTCTTACTAAGAATCATGAAGAAGCACTTTGAATGCTATGATACCAGAGAACACCAATAAACTTAAAGCCACAAACTGCCCGATTTTTTTCTGAACTGTGAAATTAAGTTTAAAATGAAAAAGTCTACTGTCCCTCATTTCCCCAATCCTTGCTTGCTGTAGCTAATCACTACTAGTAGTTCTTTATACATCATCAGAGAAAGTATCTTTTAATTAGTTTTTCATTTTAAGAGGTCACTTCAAGACTATTTTCAATGTAGCCAGAGTATGGATTATAAAATCAAAAAACTGAGGACCATTAAGCTATTGGTCAGCACTGACAGAAAAACGAAACAAAATAAAACAAAAATAGTAACGCAAACTCCATAAATCCATCCAACTATATTTATGCGTTAAAACTTACATTTGATTAGTTTTATATAGATATTTCATTGTGTATCACATGGTGTGTAGACTCCTACATTATAGACTCTTAGGCCTGAGAGTAACTTTAGGACTAAATTAGTACTACTCCCTGAACTTAGAGATAAAGTAACTAAAGCTTAGAGGACTAAACAAATTAACCTAGTTCAATAGGATGGATCCAAATCCCTGGACGACTAATTATATAAGAGATAACATGGGACTCTGTGAACTGGGGATGTAGCAAATAACTGTGCGTGCACAACAAATCAAAGTGAAACAACAACACAACCACTGTATACTTCACTGGTAAGGAAATGAACAATAAATCAGTCTTACCTATGTCAATAATATTTGGGGACCTGTACTACTCTATGAAAAACAAAACAGAATATAGTGCTCCCCAGGGGTTTATAAGTTAGCTGGAGCAATAAGACATATAAGACATAAACATATGAAGGAAAAAAATGGCCACAAAAAATCAGTTCCAAATGGCTCATAGGCTCTGAATGTTATAGGAAAGAGAGGTAGGGACAACTCATGCATAGTGACTGTGTCATAGAAGAGATAGGATTTCAGCCAGACTTGTAGGATAAATACAAGAAAAAGTGTTTAAAATATAGGCATTAACAAGAGTGCAGACACAAGAAAACTCTGGCTTGTTCAGAAAATGATGAGAAGTTGAGTTTCACTAGAACATTGGGTTTATACATGTAGAAGCTGAGAGAAGTAAATGATGCGTATGCTCTGGTGGGTGGAAGATGTAAATGGCACGTTTTAGAGCTTGCAGTTTATTGTATATTTAGCAGGGAGTCACTGAAGGTTACTGAGGAAAGAGTAATATATAAGTGATATTTTTCTAAGGTGACTCCAATAAAGTGTTGCTAGAGAATTGGCTAGGGTAAGTATTGATGTTAAGGGAGCCATTGAAAGGATGATTCCCAAAGGGAGAACTTGGGTCCATATGGAAAACAATCCCTCTTCTAATAAAAACTGCCTCTTCATCTGTAATTTCTCTAAATAACTCTAAGAGACAGGAAGTCTGAAATGAGTAGATGATCTACAAGATAACTCTCAACATTATTCATTATCATTTCTTATTACATATTGTTGTGGGTGGAATTGTGTTAGAGGTTGAAATTATGTTGAAGTCCTAACTCCTAGCACCCCTATTTATTTAGAAATAGGATCATTGCAGATGGACTTAGTTAAGACGAGGCCATAGTGACCCGGGTGTGCTCCAATCCACTGTGACTGTTGTCCTTTTTAAAAAAGGGAAATGTGACCACAGACACATACACAGGGAAAATGTCATGTGAAGATGAAGATAGGAATCAAGATAATATGCCAATAAATGCCAAAGATTGCCAGGAAACCAGGAGAAGATAAGAAGCATGGCAGAGATCCCACTCATAGCCCTCCAAAGGAACCAACTCTACCAACACTTTGATCTTGGACTTTAGCCTCCAGAATTGTGAGCCAATAAATTTTTGTTGTTGAAGCCATTCAGTTTATGGTAGTTTGTTATTGCAGGTCTAAGAAATTAATACATGTGTCAACACTAGAAGAAAAAAAACCAGGTCTTAGAGCCTGGGTTTTGATAGTCCTAGAAGGATTTTTTTTTAAAATGTTATTAACTCTATTTGCTAAGTTCAAGAATTGAGAAATTTTCATAGTGCTTGGTTCTTGGATGTATTCTTTAAAAAACCTAAGAATTATAAAAAACAAGAAAGCGTTTCATTAAAAATAAACCCTTGATTTTCAACTGTTTCCTGGTTCTAAAGATTCTGCATGACAGTAACAAACATAACTAGCATCTTAAGTATGCTGACTTCAAGATTTTCATCCATTTTGGATCAGTTATATATCCCAGTCAAGAAAATTACTCTTACCCATTATTTCTCATACTGTGTAGAAAACGCAAATGTGAAGAAGTATGGAAAAATGTAAGAATATTACCAAATTATTTGGTAATTATTTTCATTATTAGAGTGTTCATGATAGACTATTTCTTCATTGTTCTCTTTAAAAAATTATCCTTACATTTAAATAGTCAAATTCAAAGGAAGAATAGGCAATTCTTCAATTGGATGAGATAAATAAGAGTCCATTCTCCTTGAGAGAGTACTAATATTCACCACTGTGATTTTTCTGAAGTTGTCATTCTATCCTAATCAGCAAGAAAAACCACCATTTTTTCATTTCCTCATATTCTCCCCCAAATCACTTCCTTCCTACATTTTTCATCTCATTTGGAAATCACTTATTAAACCAAGTAGCTTTACTTCACAGTTGTCTTTGTAAATATGCATAAAATTTCCTACAAACATTGCACCCCTGAGAAAAATCAGTCTTCTCTTGAGATTTCATCTTCAGAGTACACAATATAACAATTTACCATAAGCTTTTTTCCCCTCCTCCTCCATATAGACCTGTCGTGAGAAATCTTCATAAACATTCCTTTGATTCTGGTTTTCTCTGTTCAGTCCTGCTGCCCTATTAAAGTATCAACCCTTTTCCAGGCACCCAAGGTTATGGAAGGAGGCCAGGCAGTCTGCACACAACCTTTTCCAGCTTCCTCCTCCATTAATCCTTGAAACGAAGTCTGTGTTTCTAAGTTGTGTACGCATTTTATGGTTTGCTAAACCATCTACATTCCTGGGCTTTTGCCTCTCTTCCAGTTTTTTTTTTAATTGTTGGAGCACTTTCTATTCCTAAGGCCAGGATCCCATGTCAATCTTTCTTCACAATTTACATGGTCTTCACAGACAGAAATGAGCTCTATTTTTGTTTTCACGGAGCTATTGGTTTACACAAATACGGACTGACTTGCAAGAACATTGTGTGTGAGTGAATTTTCCAGCTCTTCCTTGAAGGCAAGGATGTCTCCTATGTAATCAGTTAGCATTTACTGCATCCCCATCTGTGAAAGTCATACATTGATAGAGTACAACTTATATAATCATAGAGACTCCAGATCTCCTTAACATCTGAGTCCTTGGTTCTCAGATTCTCTGTGAATGGTGTCATTTCTTTGTATGGGGCCATGATTCCATCAATTCTTGACCCCAATAATCCTCACCTTTCATATGCTAAATTGAAAGGTTCTTTCTTTTTATCCTAACATGCTTAAATGATGTTTCATATTTCAGAGAATCTCTCCCATAAATATTTGTTCTTTGGAATAATGAATAACAGAATGGCCTTCTATCCATAAACATCTTACAGAAAAATAAATAGCACACAAAATTAAAAACTTCTGTCAAATCTATCACATTTAATTCCTTATAATTTTATCAAATTATTTGATATGGGATCAACACTAAACATTTTCATTTACCCCTACTCAAACCTGCCTTAATTATCCCACCCTCAATCCTCTCCACTTTTTCTATAACCCAGGGGCTCTGTGCTATCATTTTTTACTTCTGCTATACTCCTCTTAACCTTTTTTTCTTTTTAAGATTTATTTATAAATTTGCGAGGTGGGTGAGGGACAGGGCAAAAGGGAGAGAGAGTCTTACGCGGACTCCTCACTGAGCACAGAGCTCAATGCCACCTTAATCATGACCCTAGGGGAAACTGAGAGTCCCACATCTAATCGAATGTGTCACTCAGGCACCCCCTCTCCTCTCAGCTTTTCAACAAGACTACCTTGCACATGGATTACCTCTCCCCTCAGAGCTCTGGTCTTCCTTTCTGATCTCTTCCACTTTAAATCTCTTCTTTGAGCTGTGTTCCTGTCCAACTGACCAGACTTGCCACTTGGAAGACCTGATTTTCCCTTTAACTTTAACCTGCATAATGTTGAATGGACTCCTTAGAGCCACACCCTATTTGTAGCTTTAGTAGGCTTCCACTGAAAAGTCTGAAAAATATGAATAATGAAAGCATGGATATGATCTGAGTATAGTTTTTATCTGGAAATATTTCATGTGTATCTTTGTATGTATGGACATATATCTTAAGGTAAACTGTCTCAGAGTTATATCTTAGAAAAATGTTAAATAAAAATATTAGTGCTATATGATTTAAAAATTTCAATACCAATTAGCATCACTCTATACATCATCCCCTGACAACAACAGATGATCATTAGAAATTATCAGTGAGGTGCCTGGGTGGCTCAGTTAAGCATCTGCCTTTGGCTCAAGTCATGATCTCAGGGTCCTGGGATCAAGCCCCACATCGGGCTCTCTGCTCAGTGGGGAAGCTGCTCCTCTCTTTCCCTTCACCTCTCCCCTGGCTTGTGCTCTCTCTCACTCTCTTTCTCTCTTAATAAATAAAATCTTGAAGAAAATGGAGAAGGAGGAGGAGAAGAGGAAGAAGAAATTATCAGTGAAAAACTGCACTGTAAAATCTGGTTAAAAGGTGTGCTATTTGGTACATCTTTTACTCTATTATAAAAATAGCTGGAGGGGAGGGGGGCAAGAGGGATAGGATGTCTGGGTGATGGACATTGGGGGGATATGTGCTATGATGAGTGCTGTGAATTGTGTAAGACTGATGGTTCACAGACCTGTACCCTTGAAACAAAAATACATTATATGTTAATTTAAAAATATATATGTATATAAGGCCAAGAATATTAAGATGTATACTTGACAAAAATAAATAGCAAATAAGATACAATCTTACTAATGCAAAGAATAAGTATTTTCACGATCTGTGAAAGATACTTAATTAAGAGATTACTGGCATTTTCTAGAAATGTCTTATTTGTTTGTCCCAAAGCAAAATGCCATTATTTAAGTAATCTTGTACACGCTGTTTTAATGTATTACAGCTCTTCTAGCTTAATTATACAAATAAAAGAAATTACAATGGCTTTTGAAGTTCTAATTTAGTGTTCTTCTCATAGTATTTAATGCAATTAGAGTATGGTAATAAGGGGAGACATTTAATTTGTATATATGCTCTGACATTGTTTCAACTCTACTGTACACATTAACCAAATTATTCAATGCTATTTGATAATCCTCAGTTTGTGTTGGTAAATAAGCAACACGCTAGACCAAAAATATATATATAAGTAGTCTTTGAGATGTCCTTCTTGGTCAAAAAAATTATGTCTTATTAATTTTAATGTCTCTAGCAACTAGCATATTGCCTTACATTTAATAAATAAGTGCTCAGCAATTTGTATACTAAATATAAATCTGAAAGGAAGTCCACAAAATATTCTCTTCTAAATTTACACAAATCAAAAAGACCAGTTTTCTGCTCTTTTCTGTCACCAGAGAAAAACAACTTTTAAGAAAAAGTGTAGCATTCATCATTTACAGCCACTTTTGATTTTTATATTTATGTAGTTCATTATTTTTTTCCAGAAGAAGGAGAACTTTTCTAACCTGCTCTGAAAATTGAGTTTTATCATTTTTGAAACTTTACCAACACAAAATATATGTGCATTAATCAATGAGCTCCTTTCACTTTTAGAACAAAATGTGCAAGGCAGAGGAAATCAACCCATTTAAGACAACAGGAGAGAGTAACACTCTGTTCCACATAATTAATTTTGAGAAATATTCAAGAAGCCTGAAGTTCCTTTTTTTTAAATTTAATTTTATTTTATTTTGTGTGTGCGTGTGTTCCCAAATTCATTGTTTATGCACCTCACCCAGTGCTCCATGGCAATATGTGCCCTCCTTAATAAGGCTTAAATTCTTTAGCTTAAAAAAAGACATCCCTCACATATAAGTAATTTTTACCATCATTTTTCATACATTATTTCCGTGTAATATTTTGTTTGTATATAAAAGGGAATGTCCTTAAATTTTATGGACTTATAAAATGTAACAGTATGCTCATAATTTGTTGATGATCCCTTTCATGAATATCCATAAAAATTTACAATTAGGTGATATTATTTCTCAGTAGGAATATGCATATTGAAGAAAAGGCTCAGGGATTCATTAAATAATACAAATAAATTCTAAATATAGTAATAGCATTCATTACCTTCTGGATGTTGTTTTTGTTTATGAGTAAAACACTCTAGATTGGACATTGTTAGGAAAACTGCTGTTTCTGTGTTGCTCTGTAACCCTGAGCAAGTCATTCTGCTTCTCAGGATCTCAGCCTCTTAGAAAAAGAAAAAGTTAAATAAGATAACCTCTAAAGTCTCTTCTAGTTGAAGTTAATAACAACAACAACAGCAACAATGACAGCTAGCATTTATTATGTGTCAAAGCCTGATTATTTAATCCTCATGGCACTATGTGATAGCTGCAGTCCTCATCCTTATTGTACTTACAAGAAAACTGAGTCCAGACAGGTTGACCAACTCACTCCAGGTCATATAGCTTAAAGGTAGCAGTGCTAAGAATCAAACCCAGACAGCATGGGCCCATAATCTGTTCTCCTAAATGCTACAGTCTACTGACCATTTTCATAAAGATTATTACATGTTTCTGCTTATGGCACTCACTGAAAAGTTTATTCCTTCCCCCTTGGTGTTTGGGGAAATGGAATGAGCTTTAAAGTCAATAATATTGAGTTGTTATCCTAACTCCATCATTACCTGCTCTGTGACCTTAGGCTAGGTACTTACACTTCGAGTCTGTTTCCTCATCTGTGAAATGAAAATACTCACCTACCTCACAAGGCTATTGTTGGTTAAGACTAAGGAGGCATGGTCTAACATAGTTCCCGGCATACAGTAGGCATTCAGTCAATTTTATTTCCTTCTCTCATGTTTAAGCTATAGAACCTGATGCTGAAACTTAAACTTGAAATTAAGACCACATAGTAGGCCTTTTTAGGATTCACACTACTAGTAGCCCAAAGAGACATGAAATGAGACTATTGCAGAAGTGTGGGGAGTCATGTAGTGAAATTAAAAAGAGAAAAACTGGCATGTTTCTGTAGGGTTTACATAGTGCTTAAAAGCTGGAGTTCTGAAGAATTTGTGCAGCTCAGTATTTACATTAATGCCAGGGATATTCAAATAGTCAAGATTATCTAGTAATGATGCAACAGTTAGTTAGAATTTCAGGTTTCTGTTCTCAGCCTCATACACTCTGCCTTCTTGATGGATCCTTAAACAAGCATAGAATTTATTTTCAGTCTTTCAAAGATATTTTGGGAATACAGAATTTAAATGCATTTAATATTATAAGAAAGAAAATTACTGAGGGAAAATGGTAACTAGGACCTTGCCCAATTTTCTTGTTATTCCAGTTAATTTCCAAAATCAGTCCTCTCCCACTCTACAGTTCTATTTTAATTACAGAAAGAAAGAAAGAAAGACAGACAGACAGGTAAGGGAAGGATTTGGCATATACCTTCCTTTGAATTTCTGAGTGACAAAGGCTTAAACAAATATTTAAGAAGATGGGCTACATGAAACACAAATTGACTGTAGGATTAATTTTGAGCAAGATTCAAAGATAAGGATTAAATACAGTCATTTTTCCTATTGAAAGTTTGAATTCAGATAAGAACCATTTCTCTTAATCTTTCTATTAAGTTCTGAATATTTCGATCTGTACTGAGAAATTACTATTAAATATTTCCATGTTTAAAATGTGTGGCTTCCTTTATAAGAAGGAAGATCTGTGTTCCTTTGCTGAGTTGATTTTATAAAACAAGTGGACAAATGAAATTTAAACAGTTGCTTTAAAAATTTATAGAATACTATTGTAGAACTAACCAATTTTATTTCATGAAACAACTATACTATGTAGCTTTTATTATGGAATATCCCCACATACATAAAGATGAACATAAGACTTGAAAATAAAACATTGAATTTGATTCTAAAACTAAAAAATGTTGTATACAGCAAATAAATAATATACTCTAACATAAAAGTGTAAAAAGAGTTGTACAGTTGATGTTAAAGAATTATCTAATTTATATATATGTATATAAAATATATATGACATTTTAAGATATTATAGAGTGAAAAGATTCAGATTAAATTAAATTAACCAGGATTTATAATGAATCAGCATATTATAAGTAGCTCTGATTTGCCTTGTTATACATCTGTTAAAATTTACTTAAAATTCTCTCCTCACAAGCTTTAATTACTTACAATTAGGTATAACAGAAGTCACTGCAGAATTGTACCAACACAGTGATTTCAAATTTGCCATTTCCTAGCATGCAGGGATTCTCAATAAAAAAATGCTTGGAAGAAAAATTGAATAATTTACTTAGTATTCATCCATGCATGAGAAAACTTATAAAGGAAACAGACTATTCTAAACATAATTCCATAACTATTATAGATGAATTATTATGTTTGAATGTATCAGTTTAAGTTGAAATAGTTTTTTAATTAAAATGATTAAAACATCAAATTAAACTCTAGTATTGTGAAAATATATGAAATTGTTACAATTCATGGAATGTTTCCAAACTTTAAAAGCACTTCAATGTGAAAGATGGACAGTTCCTTAGGAACACAGATCAGACTGTGCTGTGCAGAATTCACTAAAGTCAAAGGACAAATTGACATGCCCTTAAATCTTTCTTCTTGTGGTTTCAATATTTTAAAGTGCCATGCATTGTAGTGAGTGATCAAAAATATCAACTATTGGGGCGCCTAAGTGTCTGCCTTCAGCTCAAGTCATGATCTAGGGGTCCTGGGATGGAGCCCCGCATTGGGCTCCCTGCTCAGTGGGGATCATGCTTCTCCCTCTCCTCCCTGCTCATGCTCTCTCTTGCTATTTCTATCTCAAATAAGTAAAATCTTTAAAAAAAAATCAACTATTTCACTGTTTTCAGGGATTCAAACTTGCATGGTCACAGGGTATATAGGGATAGATTAAAATTATTAATTTATACAAATCAAAATCACAGTAATTAGCTATGTTTTGTTTTTTATTGAAATGCAGCCCTCCTTTTCAGAAATGTTGACTACTTTTCTTGCAGCACTAAAGACAATAAGATAAAGCCATATATAAATTAAAGATGGAAAGAATGCTCCTATTGCTAGAGAACAGGTAAAGCATCACTATCTCTTTAGCCAAGAACACATTTAGCAATTCTTCATGCTTACAGGACTGCCAAAAATAAATCTTTGAATTTTCATAAACTCTTCACAAAGCTCAGAATGACAGTTATGTAAAGTTGGGCATGGATGGCTTGAAGCATATATAAGCAGCTTTGCTTGATTTGGGGAAAACCCAACTGGGTGCTAATTTTGGAAATGGTGGTCAGTCAAGCAGAAATCAGTTTGAAGTATTCTATTGGTGGACTCCAAAATCAGCTTTGTAAAAGCCTTGGGTTCCTAGAACCTACCGACAGAGTGGTCATAAACTGGCGGGAAGGTCTCCCAAAGGTCATGCAGCCCAAGCCTCCAGCCATTCAGAAATCTCTTGTAAGGAGATGCTTAGCCTCTACGTAAGCCACTTAAAGGTGGTATAAGGGGAGAGATGGAGCTTACAATCCGGTTGCCCACACACTGTTCATCCTGGAAACCCTGTTTCCAGAGAGCTATTACTGGAGGGCTCAGTTATTCCCTGCATCAGGTATAATAGAAAGAAACATATTCACAAAGAACTACAGTAATTATTAGCTTGAGATCTAAAAGAACTTTATTCCAGCAGATAAGATTGAGAATATGAGTTAAATGCTTAGATTTGAGGGAAATTCATCTTACAGACTCCAGTTTACAATACATAATATTGTCTACTCTTAGTAGACTAAGAGCTACACACAGTAGCTGAGTTTTAGGATTTTCAATGAGTTCTAGAATTGCGAGCAGAGTCTTGCAAATTATATAATAATGCCAACAAAGCAATTTTGTTAAACCCTTTCAGTATGCCAGGATTAGTACTTAGCATGCTGAGCACTTTTACATACATTAACTTATTTCATCCTTTCATTCACCCTATGAGGTAGGTTCTATTAATACTTCCATTTTAAAGTTGAGGAAATGGATACTCAGAGACTCAAAGTGTGTTCCTAGAGAAAGGAACTGTAAAAATAATAGGAATAAAGAAAATTAAGGAAAAATCACTGAAGTGTGAGAACTTTATTGATCTCTGTGGCCTTTCAGCCACCAATTTTATAGTTTCCATTACTTTCTAGTAGTGTTTAAGGGTATACATTTGAAATTATATCTACATTCAAAGAAACAAGCTTATTGTCACTGGACAGAACACAGTTCTGTTTGCCCAGTCAAAACTGATGGAGAGACATTTATTTCTTTAGTCAGATATGACTAAGTGGCTTAACCAAAAGGCAATCCAGATAATTGTGGTTTTCACACAACGTGTCAGTTCCATGGCTTTTTTTGCTTGTCCCATATCAAATATATATATATTGCTTTAAAGGAAACAATCACTACTTATCAACAACAAAAAAGCCACCCAGTTATTAATGTCCTATTTTTTTTTTGCTTATCTGACAAAAAACAATTGTTAAATATATAAACATTTTAAGACACACTCTAAATAGGATTAACTTATTTTGAAAAACATTGAAGTAAAATATTTGAGAGATTAACATTTTCTGATTTTTTTTTTTTAAGATTTTATTCATTTATTTGAGAGAAAAAGAGAGAGAGAGCAAGAGAGCGGGCACTAGCAGGGGCAGAGGAAGAGGTAGAAGAAGCAGGGAAGCCCGAAGCAGGAGCCTGACCTGGGGCTAGATCCCAGGAGTTTGGGATCACGACCAGAGCCAAAGGCAACCGCTTAACTGACTGAGCCATCCAGGTGCCCCCAAATTTTCTGATTTTTATAAGCAATATTGTGAGTCTACACATATCTGATCATGCTTGTTTGGAAATTAATAAATATATGTCTTTTTTTTTTTAAAGATTCTGTTTATTATTTATTTGACAGACAGAGATCACAAGTAGGCAGAGAGGCAGGCAGAGAGAGGAGGAAGCAGGCTCCCTGCTGAGCAGAGAGCCCAATATGGGGCTCGATCTCAGGACCCTGGGATCATGACCTGAGCCGAAAGCAGAGGCTTTAACCCACTGAGCCACCCAAGTGCCCCAATAAATATATGTCTTTTTAAAAATTAAATTTTTTATGCAAGGTGATGCTGCAGAGGGTATCCTAAGAAATTATCAGACATAAGAAAAGCCTACATATGTGTTTGTAGTGACCATTTTGCTTAAAGGTGCAATTTTATATTTTCTGTTGTACTTAGACAGTTAGTATTCAGAGGAGTTGTATGATACTAATATGTAGAATGGGTTATTTGAGCATGTTTTTAATTCATGAAATAGAAATACATAGTATATCTAGGAATTTAAAATATTACTTACATTACAGAGTCAGTTAGAACTTAAAACAATCACTAGATTGCAATGACTTTCATTCCAGAATTGCTAATGAGTAACCTGCTGTGTTACACATCTTAGTTCCCACAGTAATCTACATCAGCAATCATGACAATGGGAGTGGAAGTGCAACTACCTTCAGCAAGTCATTACACTGCAGTTTACTCTCTACAATGTAAACACTAAGGAAGTAAAAAAATACAGAAAAGTATTTTGAAATGAAAAGCAAACAACTACCCAAAACATTTCTTATTCACAACATCGATTAATTTTATGAAAAGGTACATTGATCTAAGAACCTTTTCAATTTCCAAAGCCTTTACGGTATATTGACCCTTAAAAATAAAGTAAAAGAAAAACAACCAATATTTAAGATGAAGTGATACTACCTTAAACACTCTGAAGCATAGAAAAACCTGATTATAATAATAGAGTAAGAGAATAATAAGAGAAACAAAGTCAGAGAGAACCTTTATTTCTACAATGAAAGAGACAGACAATGTGTCCTGTGTTTTAAGAAAACTATGTTCTAGTCCACAACATGACTGAATACAGAACTAGATACATACCACATCACTGTGAGATTCTGCCGTAGGGTCTTACTCTATTACAGAGATTACTCTAACAATGAATAACGCTCATTCCCTGGGTTCAAAATTAAGGGAAGGAAAGTCTAGCAAATTCCAATTTTACCTGTCAGCCAAAAAAAAAAAAAAAAAGAAAAAGAAATCCCCACGTTTAAATTACAACTCTGTCTATAACCTCAAGTTTAAACCTAGAGACGATTACAATGGGTATTAAAAATAATGCCCAAGGTCACTTCACTCATTTTGCAGATTCCTTCAGTATTGGAAAACTGACAGTCAGGCTAGTTTAACTATTCAAACAGTACAGAATAGCCAGAAGCTGTGATTTCTTCAGATTAGTAAAGAATAACCCATAGGACTCAAAAGTTGAAGCACAACTAAAGAAAAAGTCAACACACCAACACTGTGTTGTTGACAAGGCATCCTGGGAGACATGACTTTATCTTCAAAGTGACACTGTGCAAGTTTTGCTCACTGAACCAGGCATCTTATGCAGGGCACACAGCAGAGTTAGCTGCCAGCGGAGAAACAGCATTTAAAACCTGGCTACAATTATGCTGACCCTCAGAAAGTGGTTTGCCTATCAAGGAAACTATTTTCTATCAGAAAATAGAAATAAGCAAACAAAAATAAGTGTCATCACTTTAATGTTTTCTCCCAAGACTGCTTGTGGTTTATTTTAACTTTAGGTTTAAAAAAGGTCAAGGAAGTTCTCAGTATTTTTAGCAAATTGTTAGAAAAGTTAAAATTCATAAACTAGAGAATCTGCAAAGGACCAATGGAAGTAATTAAGTCATGTCCTTCTGTCTCTGTACAAAATGGGCATATGTCAACTATTCTGACTCAAAACAATCTTGAAGGAATGGGGTCCCATCACTTCCCACAAGTCTAAAATGAGACATGAGCACATGTCCTCACCATTGCCATTTATTAGCTTAGAAATACTAGAAAAGCTATTTCACCTCTCTGAGTTATATTGTTTTAACCTATAAGAATAAATGTACTGACAACTTCCTTATCTCCCACATATTTTTGGTATAACTAAATATGACCATGGGCATGAAAACACTTCCAAATAATAAAAATTATGCAAATGTTATTAAGCTAGATCTCTTATTTAAATGCTTACATACCTATTTCAAGTTGAGTCCATTCTACTTTGTTAAGATGTTAAAATGTATGACACTAGATCAGATTTGAAAATATGTTGTGGTATTTGAAATTAATGGATGCATATTTAAAAGAAATGCATTTTTAATCTGAGTCATGAGGTTCCTACACAAAAAAACTTCATTTACAAAAACATATTTCTGCTATCATCATTTTACCTTTTCTTCCTCTCCTCTCATCTAATACCCCTCCATGGACACATATACAAGTATGAAAAACCAAGCACATTGTGTATTTGATTAAACAAAGAATTGTCTAATGTATATCATTATAAATAAATGGATTTTTTTGTTGAAATCTATTTTAATCCAAATCAACCCCAATCTTTCAGCATCAGTTTTTCCTTTATAAAATATTCTGAACATCATCTGACTTTTTCAAGGCATCTTAAATTGTGCTACATAGTTTAAAAGGTCTATATTCAGGCATAAGAGTACGGTAATTCTGAAATTATGGAGATGCAATATGTGAAGCAGTTCAGAGACAGAAGGTTTCAAAATACTGAACCCAAGTCTTACTAGGAACAGACATCCAGAAGAGGAAAAAGTAACACACTCACAGTGAGCAACTCAGTCCAGGAATCCTCCTTGTTCTCAAGGGACTGAAATAGCTCCTCACCTACCCAAAGATATCAGGGGAGTAGTTGAGAATGGAGAAGTCTCTGGTGAAAGGATCCCACTACACTTCCCCCTCCACTGAGGGACAGTTGGAGGCCCAATCGGGGAAAACTCCTTTTGCTCCTTCAGCAGCAGCAACATGAACCAGTGAGAGCTCCAGTGGCACTAGATCAACCAAGCAGACAGTAATCGCACTGTAAGGACTCTCAAATTAAACTGCCATTGGAACTGCAGCGGACATGACTCATGTGCAAGACTGACAAAGGGTAACTTCCAGCTAAATTAAAAGATTGATAAACAATCCACAGTCTGCTAAAAGAGTGAAATAAGTCAAACAGAGTAAGACAAATACTATATGATCTCCCACTCACATGTGAAATAGAAGAAAACTGAACTCATAGAGATGAAGGGTAGATTGGTGGTTGCCAGGGGTGGGGGAATGTGGAAAATGGGTGAAGATGGTCATAGGATACAAACTTTCAGTTATAAGATGTGCAGGTTCTGAGGATCTACTGTACAACCTGGTGACTACAGTTAATAATAGTGTATTATTTACTTGAAAGGTGTTAAGAGATTAAATCTTAAAAGTTCTCGCCACATGCATAAAAAAAGATAACCATGTTTAGTGATGGATATGTTAACTAACCTTTTTATAGTAATCATTTTGCAATATATGCATTTATCAAATCATCACATTGTGCACCTTAAACTTACACAATGTTGTAAGTCAAATATATTTCAACAAGACTGGGGAAGAAAACTTGTAAAAAATATAGGAGAAAGTCTTTGGGCAGAGAGCTCCTAGACTTGAAACCAAATACATAATCTATAAAAGAAAAAATATACATATTAGATCTGATCAAAATTTAAACCTTTGCTGTGAGAAAGTCCATATGAAGAGGATGAAGAGACAATTTATAGACTTGGAGAAAAGAGTTGCAAACCACATATCTAACAAAGGAACAGTACCTAGAATACATGAAGAATTCTCAAAATTCAACAGTGAAAAAGCAATCTAACTAGAAAATGACCAAAAGACATGAACAACCTCCTCACCAAAAAAGAAATACAGACAGCAAATAAGCACATAAAAGATGTTCAATATCATTATCCATCAGGATTACACAAAATAAAACCACACTGAGTTCTTACTATATACATATCAGAATAGCTAAAATTTAAAAATGGTGACAACACTACAGAATGGAGAGGATATGGAGAAGTTAGATTAATTACACATTGCTGAAGGGATATGAAAAGGTACAGCCAGTCTAGAAAAACTGTTGGGCAGTCTCTTATATCACTACATAACCTAGCATTTGCACTTTGGGGCATTTATTCCAGAAGAATAATAATTTATGTTCACACAAAAACCTGTAAATGAATATTTATGCATTTTTCCATACATTTCATCTGTACCAGCCCAAACTTGAAATATTCACAGATGTCATTCAACGGGTGAATGCTAAAATAACTGTAGTATATACATACTACTCAGTAATAAAAAGTAAAAAAATATTGACATCAGAAACAACTTGTTTGAATTTCCAGGGAATTATGGTGAATAAAAAAAGCCAATCCCAAAATGTTACAGTCTGTATAATTCCATTTATATAACATTTTTGAAGAGTCAAAATTTTAGAAATGGAGGAGGGACATGGCTCAGCCATAGCAGTATAACAGGATGGAGTCTTATGGTTCAGTATCTTCACTGTGGTGGTAGATTTAAAAATCTAATTAGGTGATATAATTGTATAGAACTTAATATCATGCATACAAATATGCAGAAGAGAATCCAAGTAAAATTGGAAAAATTTTAATAAAAACCATAGATTTTACCACTGTCAGTATCTGGTTTTGATATTATATGACAGTTATTCAAAATATTATCATGAAGGAAACGAGGTGAAGTGAACAAGAAATCCTTGTATTATTTTTTATAACAGCATATGAATCTACATCTCAAAAAATGTAATTAATTAAATTAAAAGTTCCTATTACTTTCCAGATTCATTAAGTTTTCCTTTTCTGTCATATAACTACTAAAGTAGAAT
This sequence comes from Mustela nigripes, assembly GCF_022355385.1. Taxonomy (NCBI): domain Eukaryota; kingdom Metazoa; phylum Chordata; class Mammalia; order Carnivora; family Mustelidae; genus Mustela; species Mustela nigripes. The sequence goes on along the minus strand of NC_081560.1, from coordinate 83,143,046 downwards.
TTCTTCATAAGAGTTACTGTAATGCTGTATAAGCACACACAACCCAATAATTTATGTCTGGTATGCAACAAGGATCTTTTTCATATACAAACATCTTTATTAAAGACCACTGTCCACAAAACTGCACTTTTACATTTTCCTCTGTCCATCTATAGAAATGATCTCTCAAACTTGCTCAGGTTTAACCTGAACATTAAAAGAATTTTCTCATTCTAGCACGGATGAACTTGACGTTAAACACAGCCTGCTAGGAAGGTTGAGTCTCATACATTAAAAATTAAGTGACCTCGGTAATTCAAGAAAACTACAAAACTAATCTCTCTTCTTTCTACTTCCCCATCTTTTATAAGAACTCTAAGATTAGGAGTTCTGCTGCTGCTAATATCAAGAACAGACTATGACTATGTGGAAATTTATTAATTAAATGAATGGGCTATAAATGATACTTAACTATTTCACACTGACCAATTCTTCCAACAAGCCTATACTGCTGGTGTAGATTTAATCAGTGGGAAATCCTACTCAAGAAAAGAATCTTAATGCATCATCGATGTTGCTGATTTTTAACTTTACTACCTTTTAATAGTAAGATAATTCTTAAGAAGTTTGAGTGACTTGGGGGATGGGAAGAACAGAGTTGACCAGGCAGGAGAGTAAAAAGTTAAAAGTACCAAGGGCTTTTGATACCAGCAAGATCTGAATTTGAAACTGAACTTTGTCACCTATGATGTTTTGTGATCATGGTTAGTTAAGTTGATATATCTAAACCCTGATTTCCCATTTGTAAAAATGTGATTGCCATGGAAATGACTTTTTAGGACCATGGTAAGCGATAAATAAAATCATCTATATGTGCTTAGCACAATAGCTGGAACAAAATAAATGCTCAATAAAATATGCTTATCAGTTTGATTCATCTAGTTTCTGGGCAGGATTTTTACAGCACTTTATTGTTGAGTAAGGATTTCTAATTATTTTCAAAAACCTAAGTTAAGACAAAGTCAGGAGAAAAAATTTGAAATCGATCCACATAGTAATACTTTGCAATAGGGACATGATTTAATCAAGGTGCAGCTGAATTCTGCTCATTTAGTCCAAGTGATTCCAAATGGAACTCTAAAATGTAACTCAGCTGTCACTGGGTCATTTTAGGGTAGCTTCAACTCTTTGGAGATCTAGGTGTAGTTGATTTAGACACCAGCAATTCACGACTGTGAGAATCCAAAGTTTTCACTTGAATTTCCACTATAACTTATGGTTTGCATTCTCTGTGTTTAATTCTAGTGTGTGAGCTCTATCTCGCCCCAATGTTTTCTTGCTATACAACTTATCCTTTAAATACTTGATTATGATACAAATGACTCTAAGCCTTCCTTTTGTGAAATTCTGGTCTAAATACTATATATTGTTCAGTCATATTTTAAAGGCCCAGTTGCTTCCATGGAATCTTCTGCCTCTCCTGATTCAAAGAGTTTCAATGATGATTTTTTTTGTCTGGCTATCAATCCTTAGGAGACTCCACTATAACAGACTAGAGCTTAGGTCAGGGTGTGATGATAGTTTCATACCTTTGGGGCTTCTGGGATCTATTATCTATTGTTATTAGAAAGGGAGTTGAGGAAAATTGGAAGGGGAAGTGAACCAAGAGAGACTATGGACTCTGAAAAACAATCTGAGGGTTCTGAAGGGGTAGGGGGTGGGAGGTTGGGGGAACCAGGTGGTGGGTATTGGAGAGGGCAAGTATTGCATGGAGCACTGGGTGTGGTGCAAAAACAATGAATACTGTTACGCTGAAAATAAATTAAAAAAAAAAAAAAGAAAGAAAAGAAAAAGAAAAAAGAAAAACAAGAAATAGGTAAGCATTTTGTTCTTGAAAACTGGCCAGTCAGGGATATAACCATTATAGTAATAACACAATACCAAAATAGGTCCTAAAAAACATGGAACCAGTTGGGAAGTACAAGATTTCCCAGGAAGCCAGAAGAAGCATTGATTACTTTGTTTCTCTTTACATAGGCTACAGGAGGAACATGGTTGCCCAAGGAACTTTCTGACTTTTGGAGTTCTTGATTTCAGAGACATTTCTGCAAGAAAGAAAGCATGGCCATGCAGATATTTACTCAGGATTCACCCCATTTGCATCTCCATAGTTGTGTTTCTTTATGATGTCATTATTGTTGTCTCTTTCTCATTCTTCACTATTTAGGTTTTCCTGTTTTCATGAAGAGAAATTCCTGGCTCTTATAATAACCTGATTCGGCATTGCATGAGAATTTTTCACTGCGGTGATATATGCTAGCTTTTAATCACTACCACAGAGTTTGCCTTCTATATAAGCTCTGATTGAATTTACCTATTATTATTTGTCTCTTGTATTTTCTTGTCTTATATGGCCTTTTTCAACATAATCAATCTTTATAATTGTTGAGTGTTTTCAAGAAAAAATATATTATTGTATTTTAACACCATTATTTACATGTTACTTTCATTGCCATATTTCCGAATTCAATTTTTAATGCTATATCATCCTAATTTTCATATATTTAATTTTTTAATTTATTGGTTTTATATTTTTGTTTCTTTTATTTTGAATATAGCCTGCTTTATCATTGATTTTTAAAAAACACTATAATGTTTTCATTTTCAGTATGTTACATTCCTTTTCATTTATGATCTGTATTTTTATTCATATTTTAATCTTCTTCTATCCCTTTCTTTCTTAATGACTATTTCCTCTTCTCTGATTCTTATGTCATATTTTTATTTAACATTTCCCAATTGGTAGTATCTTCAGGGTCAAGTGCACCCACGAACAGATGCTGTTGCTCTTCCATCACAGCTGTCTCTGTGACCACCAACTCCCTTAGCGGATGTCTCAGGACAACCTCACCTAGGAAGGATTCAGATGATACAGACTTGTAGCAGTCTTGATTTACTGCAGCCTGATCCCGTCTTTCACACCATAAGTGAATAAGTGTCACTTTTGGCGGGGGGGAAAGTCTTTGAATTCATTTCTTTCAGATGATGGGGAACAAGATATCGTTCTTGCTTACTGCTTGGATTTAAAGAGTACTACTTGACTTTTTAAATGCCTATTTTAAAATCCATTAGTCACCTAAGCAACAAAATGGAAGGTGCTACACCATCATCACATCATTATCATCTTGGCAACCATCATGGGTCTTTATCTCTGAACATTACAGATTTTTAAGATGGCTCTTGACTAAAGATAAGAAAAAAGCAAACACATGTAAACAGAATATAGTCTAAAAATAGTAAATTTAAAAGTAAATTATAAAACATTTAACCACGTATAATTCTGATTCTCCTTTTTGAGCATTTCTACTGTAAATTATAGCTCCTACACTTTGGAAGAGAAGTTTTATAAGCTGGCTTTAGATAAATACCTCAAACTCAGAAAATAACTTCTTATAAAGTCCCAGTGGATATAAATGACAGCATTCCTTCTCAAAATGTTTGACAGTTCTACTTATGGACCTAACCCTGCCTTCTTTACTCCATTTCCACAGACTATTCTGCAGATAGATCTTTCTGGTTTGGGGGGAGGGTTTTTGTTTTTTGGATGTGTGTGTGTGTGTGTGTGTGTGTGTGTGTGTGTGTTTAACAGCACCATCTCTGATGAAACAATTCAGCTTAGTCTGGATTCTCTAACCAGGGAATATTTTTCCTCATCTACACATTCTGTCCAGTCAGAAATTCTGGTTGAATTAGGTATAAATGTCATATAGAATATAGAAAGGCTGCCAAAATGCTACTGGGATAAATAAAGACAGCAGCAGGCACGGAAACTTATGTGTATTATACCTTGATCCAAAAACTATTTTACTAGTCTTGTACAACTCCCAACATAATATAAAACTGGAAACCGATGAGATGTGATAAAGAATGAGACAAGGGTTTTTTTTTTTTTCTGTTGTTGCATGTGGAATAAGTAGTACACATACATGCATGCACACACACAAGATGTTCATAAAATTGAGAATAATATCAAAATATAACCCACTACTCAGAATTGATAGTTGTATTTGTTTTATCTTATAAATAAACATTAGAAAAAGCACAGATATTTTGAGGTTTTTCTTCATCCCTAGCCCCATTCTGTACTCGCATTCCAAGAGAAAAACTCAGTAGTAAATTTAGTATATCCTATCAGTTTTTTAAACACTTCTTTACAGTCACATATTATGCCTATTTTTCTGTAGCTATACTCATGCTTTTATTCTCATAAAAAGGTGCATATAAGATAAATCATTCCTTTTCATAATGATCATGATATAATTAAACACAAATAGAAGTGATAATTGAGCAATTTGCATCTAAGTTAGATATTACATTTGTGACTGTGAGTGTTTATTTTTTGACAAGAATCCCTAAACATTTTGGCATATATATCTATAAATAGAAAGTGGATAGTATATCCACATTAGAAATTGTTGTTAATTGTTTTATCACAATGTCCGAGTTTGCTCACAATGTCATGCCCTTATTTGTGTAAGCAATGGAGAGCTTACCACATTAGATAATCTAATTACATATTACTAAGGATCAATGAAACACCAATACATTCCTTGTGTCAATTAATGGAAATTGGAAAACCTAATATGCTGCTTTGGAAAGTATTTGATTCCTCTAATGCAATTTACACTTATAAAAAAGGATTCATGTCTTAATCATTTTGAGTCATTACACTTATATCAATAAATATTATAGTGATTTAATCAATTACAATAAAAAAAATCAATTAACACTTGAAATAAAAATTCTTTTGGCAGGACTAGAAACAATCAGCCAGGTCCTATGGTTCAAAAATAATTCATATGCTCATTTTGGTGAGTTGCATCAGCTCTCTTTAATGTATGGACTTTATACAAAAGATTGAATAAAGAACCTTGGCTCTGCTTTGTTTCAGCCTCAAGAGTATTAAGCTAATCCCCACACTGTTGCTTCAGATTAGAAGGCATGACATGTCCCCAGAAAAGTCTGTAAAAAAAGAAATACAAGACTTCATCTTTCCCTTCAAACTTTACTACTTTTCACTTCTGAAGAGAAATTATAGACCATGACCAAAATCAAAACTAAATTATTTGACTGATGGTCAATTTTTACACCCTTAAGGCAACTTTTGAAAGAATTTAATCATTTCCAAAAAGTGTACATACTATTGTTAAGCCTAATGAATAAACACAAGTGAGAAATCAAAAAATCAGAAACATCGTGCTTTTATCAAATATCCGTCTAATGATATTCTAATTTTTCTATGAAGTCTTGTCTGGTCATTCTAGACATAGTAATCTTTTTTCCTTCTAAAATCCCATTGCATGTGTCTGTTCATCTACCATTTTCTAGTCTAGTATTTTATTTATCAGTATCCATGACAAGTCTCCAAAAGAAAACTATAAACAACTGTGTCCTAATTTTTTGGAAACTTGAGTGAGTAAACAAGTACATGGAAGTACCACCCTATAATGCAGCTCCTATAATTATGCAATTTTATAGATAAAGCACTGAGGTCTAACTTTAGGGTCAGAACCTACATTGTCTGATTCTACTACCATGTACTTAACCTGCAGTGTTTCCCTCTTCGTAGAATTGTAAGACATTAGCAAAACAATATATGAGAGTGTAGGGGGATAGGGTCCAAATTCTGTCAAAAATGGAGTTTGCTAGTGTCTCACTTCACAGAAGTATCATTCTAAAGGGAAGATTATGATAGAATTCAACAAATGAAACCAAGCCAGGAGATAAGTGATGAATCAGGTACCTAAACTAGAGGGGTTTGGCAGGAAGGAATGTAAAAATGACAAAGCTTGGTACTGAGATGAGAGGAAGATACTACAAACTGATCCCCTGTAGAGTTATAGATGACAACTGTTGAATACATAATAGAATAGACCAGACTTAAAACAGAATAGATTAAGAGCATAAGATAGAGAAAGTAAGCTCCATGATGACAGTGGTTTTTAGCGATTATGTTCATTGATAAGGCTCCAATGCCTCAAACACTGACTGCATGTAGGAGGCACTCAGTGTATAGTTGTTGAATCAATGAATAAATGATTATGGAGGTTTCTTTTTTAATATACGAAGAAATACATTAAAAGACCTAATTTTCAGTAGTTCCTTGCTCACTCATCATCTGGCCCCTCCTAAGGGATTCTTCACTACTACTACTATGGACAGTCTTCACTTTGACTATGACTAAATAGAGATTTCTGTCAGTTTCTAAAGTCTTTAAGCACATTAAAAGTCATTTTATGTCAAATTCAGAAAACATACCCCTCTGGAAGAATTCAGAAATGCTTCAAAAATGAAGTGTCCGACTGAAGAAATTGAAGAGCTTTTATCTATAGCTGCCACAGTGAATGAATAATAGTACTTCATTTAAGATTAAATTACTTTTTACTCAAAGAAATAAGTAAGTTATGGTTAACTGCTGAGTTAGCAACTGAAATATTATCATCCACTACTGGTCATATCTGTAACAATACAGTGAGCAATTTGGGTTGTAATGTTGACATTACATTTACTTTTTTTAAAAGTGAGTGATACCAATTAAGATTATTATGAAAGGGAACAATTCTCTTACTACGTAAAAGGTATGTTTTTATGTGTATAACTTTCATCATTGAGTAAAAGGTTAATTAAAATATTGGAGTTGCTCATTTATTAACAAAGTCTCAAGAAGGAGAAATTAAATGGGCAAGGCAGAAGAAGAAACACAGTGACATGATTTTTTCTGTTCTATCAATAGAACTCTGTTCTCTTTTTCTGAAAACTGTTAAGTACATTCCAGGATAACTAATGATAATGGAATCACATGTTCAAATGTGAAGGAACTTAGAATTGTTTGCGCCTACATTCCATGGATAAAAACACAAATCTAGAGAGCATTAGCAATTTTCCCAAAGCCACCTATGGATAGATAAAGGAAAGAACATTGGTGAAATAGATTTTAAGTTTTCTACTACAACATAAATTATCGTTAATTATTATTCCATAGTGCTGTTTTATTTTTAATCTTTAAGAAAAGAGTTACTAATCAGCTACTGCTTAAAATATTCCATGATAAATAAGTACCATAGAGGACCAATTTCTAGTACTTTGATAAAGAGATAACTTTTTGTAGCAGAAAGTATCACAGACTTTGAGTCAGAATACTTACATTTGAGTTATTATATTTAACACTTTCAAGTTATGTAAACTGGCATGAAATATTTAGTCATTTTTTTCACTTTTTACCCTAAAAATGGAAATAGTAAACCTGTCTTATTTACAAGGATGAACCAGGAGGGTATTATGTTTAGTGAAATAAGCCAGACAGAGAAAGACAAACACTGCATGGTATCACTTACAAATGGAACCTAAATATATTTTTATTTTAATTTTTTAAAGTTAAACTCATAGAAACAGCATTAAGAGTGGTTTCTAGTGGCTGGAAGTGGGAAAAACAGGAATAGTTTGGTAAAAGGTACAAACTTTTGAAAATACATTTGAAAATCAAATGTATAAAATGGTGACTAAAATTGATAACACTGTATTTATTGTATAATTAAAATTTGCTAAGAGGGTAGAACTTAAATGCCCTCACAGAAAATGAAAAGGTAAATATGAGCTGATAAACATATTAATTAACTCAATGGGTAATTTTTTCATAATGTAATCAAATCATCATGTACACTTTATATATCTTATAATTTGACTTGTCAATTATACCTTAATAAAACTGAACAAAATATGACTTAAGGAAAGTTAAGTGCATGTGCATTGAGTATAATTTCATTCTGTATGATCAAATGAACTGTGAAATTTGAAGTCTCATCAGAAAGAAATCTTGGGGTAAGGTAGCTAGGTTGTACACTCAGAGTGCAAACCTCACTCTACCAACAGGGGGGTTAACTGCTCATCTAGCAAGCCATGGTTTGTAACTGGTGATAACTTCTGAGTGCAGGACTGGGCACAGCCTTCAGAAGAACACCCTTCCTACTGTGTACGTATAGTTAAACCAAAAATAAAACATATATATGTAATATGTTATATACTAACATATGTAATTAACACCCATTCAACTGTAGCTTGCTAATTTAAAATATGTGAGAATTATGCCAAAAGTATACTTTGGATTAACAATGAAAAAAAATGTTTTCTGGGTAAACTAATAATATATTAGCCTATTTAAGAGAATAATTTTGACAAAATAATTTAAACCAATAATATGATTGTTAGGCATCAAATTTCTCTAGTCATGTAGAGCATATATCCAATAGGAACATTTCTTGGAAATAGTATTAAATTAATTGGGGGAAAAAGATATTTACTTCAAATTTTTAAAATACCTGCAATTCCAGCCTATTTTATGAAATGTTCTGTTACTGTATAGCTCAGACCTCTCAATTATTCAGACTGGCCTCCTTCCATATATCATGAATCCCCATGCACATTGTTTTTCTGCCACTTTCTGGAGTCTTCATTGCTTGTGGTATTCAGTGTGGTATTCAGTTAAGCCCATCTCAGTGATCAAACCAATGTAAATTAGACCTGGCTTCACAAGATTATCAGGAAAGTCAAATAACTAAATAGTTATTCATCATTTCTTACTGGGTATGTGCTTTTGGAAATGTCAAGATCACTGAGAACTTACTCCTCTGTTCATAGAGTCTACTAGAAGGGAAGAGTCACACCTGAGAGAAAGATTATGAGATGTAAAGTACTACGGGGATTTAGGGAAAGAACACTTTTTCAAATATAAAAAAAAAAATCTTTTGTACGTTTTATGTTTTATGTTTCATCCTCATAAAAATATGCTTTTTAATAACTAACAGCTACATATTTTAAAAGTCAGATATATTAGGTTTGGTCTGTGAAATGGGAATTACTCTGATTCTCCCAAACAAAATTATAAATGAAGTCTTAAAGCTACTAAATTATCACAGACATGTCATGCTACCAAACAGAAGAAAAATGTACGTGATTCAGCTCTACAATAGGAAATGTGAAAAACTGTAGCACAACAAGCCTCCAGCTTCACAGTACACAGCCAGCTTGTGAAATGATGGTCTCCTAAGGAGTTCTAATGGCAAGAGATTTAGACTCATTTCTAAAAGCATTTTCAGCTTGGGGACAAGATTCATTGCCATCCATTATCAAACAGCATCAATATCAAAATCAATAATGAGATTTCTGAACACTATTAAAATATTGGCAATGAAGCCAAGTTCTAACATTTCAGCAAGTGAAGCAAGTGAAAAATAATAATAAAAAAGAATGGTAAAACAGCTGCTATAGGATGGAGTAAGGAATGCAATCAAACACAAGATGGACAGCCAAAAAGCTTCAAGGGCAAACGAAAGTATAATTTGAACCAATGTAACATCAACATCAATTGATTCAGAACATCAGCAGCAGACAAGCATCACTGGAGGGAACAATTAGTGACAGTGACTTGATTTTGGAAAAATAAGACCACAACAAAAATAGGAGGTAACAGATACAACAAAAAGCTCCAGGAGTAACAGCTCTAACCATTCTTATCAAAATAATAGTGCACGTGTGTTAGATATATTCATTTTTAGCCTTCCTTATCCTCATGGAAAACATAATCAGTCGATAATCTTCATGAATGCACAGGCTTTGGATGTTATGTCACAAAATACAGTTCATTAAACTGAGCAGTGAGTGATTTAGACTAAAGATTTTTTTTTTTTACAGATAATTAAGAAATCTTGGTTAAACAGATGGAGAAGACAGATGCTGCTCTTTCTCAGTTCTCAAATTTTGGGGGTCAAGCCATCCCATGATTTCTGTCTTAGCCAGATGTGATGTAAATATGGAAAAGGTTTTTGATTTAGTGGATGCTGCTTGGGCTATTATAAAAGCTAAGTGGAGTAACTAAACTTTGATTATAATTTTCTGGAGAAAGGAGACAACATCAATAGGAAAAGTTCATTTAGAAATTAACCCAAGTTTTAATAACAGCAAAGACTTATACAACCCTGACTATGTAGCCGTCACTTGTTTATGTGTTTCCCAATAATAACTCCTTCAATCCTTATAAAACTTCTATGAAGTAGAATTGAGTCATTTTTCAGGTCAGGATACCGGGATACTGCGGAGATAAGTGACTTGTCCAAAGTCATATAGCTAATAAGTGGCTATATTTCAGAGTACTGGAAGCTCATTTTTGACACAGAAAGAAATTTAAGACATATCCTATTTCATTGTCTGGCAAGGATCCCATTAAAATGGAAGGATAATTTCACTTACTTCCATAAGGCTACGCAGGAAATATTGTCAAGAAGGTACCATATTGACATTAATTTTTCACAATATTCTCTAACCGTCAAATTAACATTTCCTTCAAACTGGAAGAACATCAAGGTCTTTTTGTGTTTTATCACAATGTATACTATTCCTGGAGTTAACAAATTATTTTAATAAATATTTACTAAGTGACTTTACTGTCTGCAAAATACGAACACTTGGAAAAACATATTCTCTAGAGAAAAACATACTCTCCACTGTGTTTTAAAATTTGACAAGAGCTAAAAATACTGGAAATTAACTCCTTTGGCATTCAAACATTTATGCCTCTATCTATGAGAATAATCTATGTATGTTACAATAGACACTTTTATATTTTACAAAACAAAGTGTTCTGAACAGGAGTTAGGCATGTTGAAACCACTGTGATATGTGCACTGACTCCATAGCTTTAAACAGCCCCTGGACTGGGGCCACACTTCGAACCCTCTGATGCCATGGCTACTCTAGCTGGTTCCTCAGGGAAGCACAGTGAGGTCTCAGGTATTGCTGTCTTTCTTGTATGGAACACCTTCACACTGCTGCCTAAGTCCAGTGAGTTTTCATTCTTTCTCTTTTCTGTTTTGGTTTTTTTTTTCTTCCTCAAAGAATTTCTCCTACCCCTTTATTACTTAAGTCCTTCACAATTTTCCTTTCTTTGTTCTCTTTTGCTTCCTTTCTGCTAATAATGGTGCTAAGCATTTTGCCTTTTACAGCCATTACTAGCTGAAACAACATTTCTGGTCAGCAAAATGATGGACCATATTACAAAAGGGCTACCTATTTCTTGTCCACTAGAATAACCTGTATGACATCCATGTTTGTTGCCCTACTGGAGAACTGAGGGTAGGAAAGTGTTGCCACTTTCACTCCAGTGATTTGAAATAACAGCTGAATTTGAAGCCTAGTTCTGATTTTTCATTATTATTCTATTAGATTTCCACTTAACGTTAACTTGAATTTTCCCCCTCACTTAGTCTTTTTCAAATCATTACCATTAATTAAAATTGTCTCATTTATCTCTAAATAAAAAATTGCCTCAATAAAGGGATAAAAGGAAAGTAGGGCCCAGAGGAGGCTACTTTTTAGTTTACTTAAAATATGCTGTTTTGAAGGATTTCTTTTTAAATAACTAATTATTTGTATACTATTAACAGAAAACTCATTCCAAATTATGGTGGTAAATATTATAAGTTTTAAGTAACTAATGATTAGTATAGCTTATTTTAACGGTTATGGGCTATTCTCTCTTTTATAAAAAGCTCATAATTCAGATTATATCATCTGACAAATATGAATTAGTGATGTCTTAGCAAATAATGATGGGGGTGGCAATACCTGTAATCAACCAGATTTGAGATTAAGTAGAACTGGGTTTGAGTTAGATCTTCTTATTAAAGTTCCATAAACTATTTTGGCTTCTCTTCCCTCCTTTGTGAAACGAGGCTAGTGGTGAAGTTTAAATCAGATAATCAATGAGAAGATTTTGACAAAGTACCAAGTGTTCAGTATAACTTATTAATATACCTGCATAGACACTGCATGTGTATATTATAAATGTTATTAATAATTTTCATTATAATAAGCCAGTAAGGAAGTAACTTTTTTAAAAAGTACTATTAAAATAGAAATAAAAATTTCCATATTACTTGTCTGGTCTCTTCCCTCATATCTGTTTTACTCTAAAAGTACAGTTTGAATGTTCCATCATGAGAGTATTGATGCTAGTCCTGATATTGCTGGGGAATAGGGAGAAGCAGTATTTCTTTCAGTCTTACCTCTGTGACAATCTAACAGCTTTTGGCAAGCTGAGGGAGAAATAATTCCCAATTTGTCCTTCTGTCTTGAATCTAAATCTTACCTTTTTACACTCAACCATAAATTATTTATCTAGATGGAGATCTGTCTTTCACATTCATTTTATGATGAATGTTTTACTTTTAAAAAAGGCAGGCGTTCCTTTGAATCATAATCTAGTGGGAATTCTATTACAGCTCAAGTTCACTGTAGAGAAGAATGAATCAAAGTCGGTTTATTAACAGAAGAATATTTTTCTCCTTATTCTCTCCAGGAAGTGTTTATCATGACTTTTCCTAATTAAATTCTTATTACTAAAAATCTCATGATATAAATCTCACTGTACCATAACATTGTGGGGACATGTTGTCAGACACAGAGTACCAAAACAGGGTTATACGTACATAATCTGGAGCCAGACTGCCTAAAACCAGAATCCCAGCCCTATCTCTTAACTACTAGAAAAACTTATGTAACATACTTGTACCTCAGTTTCCTATCTGCCTATGGTACCTATGGTACCTAGGGGTTTCTATAAGGGTTAAACAATAATCCTTGATCCCTAGCTCTTCATACTTACAAATCTTTGAGGGACATATCTACATTTGTTAAAAATGAATTTAAATAGACATCATATATTCAAGAAGCATGAAAAAATTCTAATTTGCTATCCCTGTTTTATCAATAGTGATATGAAATTATTTCCAAATCATCTTCAAAAGATCTGAAAAAAGATCAAAAAAATTTTAAAGACAAGAAGATTGAAATGAGAAACTGAAAATAATTGTTTTTCCACATTTATATTCTAACGAAGCTACTTAAAAGCAAAAGTAAAGATGCACCTTGGTGAGGCCAGGATTGGTAGGCATCCCTGTCTGGCTCATGAAAATGCTCCATAAATCCAGTTGTCTCCATTTTTATCTGTGAATAGCCTGTGAGGTGTTTGACCTATTGTTTCCTAACAAGGAATATTCATAATGCTTGGTCTTGCTCTCTTGAATTTACACTTCATGGTAAGTAATCATAGACTGTCTAATCTTTATTTATTTGGACCTAGAATTCTCATGAGTCATAGAGATAAGGCTGATAAAAATATTCACGATAATATTTAAGAAGAGCTCAATAGTAATATCAAAATATAAATAATACAGGTATAAAACTGGACTTTAAAATATCCAGTCATGTGACTAAAGGCAAAGGCATTTCTCTGTGGTACATGGTCCATAGGTATTTTTTTGATTAATTTTTGTATTTAATCACATCCTTCCATAGTTATCTCTGAGAATAATAAGGTATTTGGACAAATATATAAACTAGGGACGCCTGGGTGGTACATCCAACTCCTGGATTCAGCTCAGGTCATGATCTCAGGAGCCCTGCACTGGGCTCCTCTGCTCCTTCCTGCATCTGTCTTTCCCTAAAACAAATAAATAAATATTTAAAATATACACACACACATATATATAAACTATTAACCTATCATGGAAATAACTGTACATATTGCTTGGAACTTCTATAATTTCTACTAAGCAAAGTAAAATATGTAGTAAATTGTGAAGTATCTCAATAACTTTCTGATTTCATCTTAAGTTTTAAATCCCAAAACAGAAGAATCAAAGATTGTATTTATTCATGTTATAGGCTTTATTTATATTGTTCACGTGAAATGATATGCCATGGCCAAGAATGTAAAGATAGTTTACTATTAGAAAATCTATCAATAGTAAAGTTCAAACCGACACATCAATGGAAAAAATATGTTTATTTTGACAGAGGCCAAAATAATCATCTGATTAGCCCAGGAGAAACACAAGGATGTTTCCCTAACATGATACAACACACCAAAACTGACATCATTTTAAATGATGAAATACCACAAGAATTCTGATTAACTGTAGGAATAAGGTAATATGGTAATATTTGGAATATCCTAGATAGTATAATAAAATTTGAAAATTTGGAAAAGAAATAAAAGTTATACTTATGTTAAAGAAAACAGTAAGTGGCACATTAGGTATGTAAGTTATAATAACAGTCATTCTAAAGAATGACAGTGAAAGAATGGAGCATTTACTTAATTGTTTTGAGGCAATTAATGAATTCAAGAGAAAAAAACAAATACATCCTCCTAACATTATATCATATATTATATATACATATTATATATTATATATGTATCATATATCATATATACATATGTATTTTATATATATACATATATATATATAAATTCCAGATGTATTAAAAAGTAAGTGCCCAAAACAAAACAAAAGCAACAGAACTTATGAGAGAAACCACAGGTGAATATTTATGCAATCTCCTGTTGGGAATATCATTTCTATAAAAAATAAATCAATCATATTGGACAATATCAATAAATATAACCACCTATGGTTACAAGGGTCAGTCACTCAATTAGCCAGAAAACAGAAAAACCTGAAGACTTCTTGGAAGCACCAGCAGCAGGCCTATAAGCCTTTTTCCCCCCGCCCACAAGTTTTGGGGTTTCTTTTAAGGGATATACTTTCGTAAAAATAACACAAAGCAATCTATTTTTAGTCCAAACAATAACTGCTGGGTTACCTACCCCAAAACTTATTCTCCCCATTAATTTGCCTTAAAAATGTAAGCAATTGGTTATAAAATAGCTTCAATGTCAAAATTCATAAAATTTCCAGTGTATTAATAAAAAAACACATTATTTTTTTCTGGATAACTATTAAACTACATTCATTAAACTGCATCTGAAATGTCTCAAAGGTTTAATGGGCAAAGAATGTAACTTCTACAACACTTTACCTTTTATTATATGTAGACTGGAAAAGCTTTCATCTGTATTGACTATGGAAACCTCAAAGTAACAGGAACATACTAAACGGTTTCATTTAGATGGAAATCTGGTTTTTCACAAATCTCTAAACAGTGTAGTATTTCCCAGATAACTTCCCAATAAACTCTTGCAAGTATAATTGCAGTAGACTAACTGATAATGAGCATGAAAAAAATTTCCAGGGGGGACACCTGGGTGGCTCAGTTGGTTGGACGACTGCCTTCGGCTCAGGTCATGATTCCAGAGTCCTGTATCGAGTCCCGCATCGGGCTCCCAGCTCCATGCGAAGTCTGCTTCTCCCTCTGACCTTCTCCTTGCTCATGCTCTCTCTCACTGTCTCTCTCTCAAATAAATAAATAAAATCTTTAAAAAAAAAATTTCCAGGGAAGACTATAGGAAAATTGGTGTTTCAAACACACTAGGAGCACCTTTATTTATGGTTTTCTTTATAGCATTGTAGCCATGACCATGTTTAAAGGAACTTTAAAATGATCTAAGCATACTAAAATGTTTGCAGTAGTACAAAAGGCATGTACATAAAGTATAATCACTGGAAGGCTGAAACGGAGTAAGGTCTCTATTGAAGCTATAATGTGCAAGGTTGCAAAAATATAAGGCTGTAATAAAAAAAAAATAAGGCGGGAGGTACTTAACCTAGAGTACTATTTAACAACAATAGTAAATTTGGATTATACTCCTTCAGGACCAGAAATGGAATAATGTTTAAGTATAATAAAAATACCTAAGGCAAAATGACTTTAAATTTCAACAAATGTTTGAATTTAAAAATATTTTTCTTTCACATTTTTATTACAGATTTAGTGAAGGTAGAAAGTCTACTCTATTGCATTTAACCATCACTTATAGTCCTAAAAATTAAAAAAAAAAGCTACTCTTATCAGACATTTATCAGAAGCCTCTATCTTCCTCACCTATTTTTTATCTTATCAATCTATTTTACTATCTCTCAATAGATTATATCCCTCTCTGAAACAGGGAGATTATGATTACATGAAATTACTTGCACTGTATTTTAAAGCTGTGAGGGAGAAGTAAACAAGCATCTGAAAGCCAGAAAGAAATATATAGTCTTACTATGTTTGTTGTTTTACCAACTCTGGGATCCCAAAGCAACAGCAGCACCATTAATAGTAACAATATTAATGATATAAATTCTAAGCAAAATTCTAAAACTGGGTAGTAAATTATCTGTACATGGTTTTGTCAAAGTGGACAGAAAATCTAGAAGATATTACCTAGAGATGCATGTAACCAACTAATGTTGAGATACTGTCTGTGCATTTATACCCACAATTATTATAATGGTTTAAAGAATATTCCACCGGATTCAAAGTTATAAAATGAAATATCTGTTTTAACAATCTTACACAAAAGTTAGAGTACCAATTGTGTATCTATCTCAGGATTAAAAAAAAAAAAATGGTTGTGATTGAGAGCATAGCCAAAGCAGATAATTTCCCATTAGAGTCTTGCAAGTATAGTTGTAGTAGACTAACTGGTAATTAGCATGAAAAGATATGAAATAAAAATAAGTAAATAAATAAAAGAGTATTTTTACTTGGTCATTCTTAAACTAACAGTTGGGGCTAATACTCTAAAGCAATGAAAATTATTGAGCACGGATGCCTTAGTTACTCTAAGGTGTCATAATAACATATTCAGCCTTGATACTTTTTCATTAATTTTTTTACATAATTAGGCATATGATATACCTCCAGGGAACAATTCCACTGCACTGTCTGGAAAATACCTTTCCAGAAACTTTTTCTTTTTTCCCTTCCAGAAACTTTTACAGTATACAAAATTTGAGACAGCACTTTTATTTAAAAATAAATTGCTTCTTAGCTTTTTGGCTAAGATCAAGTGTAAAAATATATATTAAACAGTTA
The DNA here is from genome assembly GCF_022355385.1 of Mustela nigripes. Taxonomy (NCBI): domain Eukaryota; kingdom Metazoa; phylum Chordata; class Mammalia; order Carnivora; family Mustelidae; genus Mustela; species Mustela nigripes. The sequence continues at coordinate 83,126,192 of NC_081560.1, read as the reverse complement.
AAATTTAAATTATTAAATTAAAAAGTAATTTAAAATTTAAGTTATTTAAAAATTGATTTAAGTTAAATATAAGAATGATATTGTTAATATATTTTTAAAATATTTATATGTGTATATATGTTTTGTGCAAGTATATATATGTATGTATGTGTGTATATATATATACACACACATATATATGTGTATATATATATGAATAATCTGGGATGCCTCACTCTTCCAAATTTATTCACTTCACCAGAAATCACCCATAAATTCTTATTCCTGTTTTTTACTGTGTTAGCATTAACTCACAAGACACTAACATCTGATTTCAGCTTCTCAGCTGTCCTGAGACTCTACACAGGATGCAAGCTTTAGACCTGGGCAGGAATTATCTCTTCTCTTTACATTAGTAGGACGTGCACATTTGTTTGCTCTTGGAATGATTTACTATTCCCTTCCTTTTCTAGATAGGCCATATTGCCACTTCTGCCACCACAGACACTTCCAAGGATCTTGATGACCACTTTGGTGTTCAACTTTCAACATCTTCTAGGATATCCCTGCTTTACAATTTATACTATTATAGCATGGAAAATATAGTTTATACTACTGTATTGCATAGTTAAGAGTTGTTAAGAGAATAAATTTTCAAAGTTCTCATGAGGAAGAAAAACACGTTTTGTAACTATATAGGGCAATGGATGTTAACCAGACTTACTGTGGTGATCATTTCTCAAAATGTACAAATATCAAATGATGTTGTACACCTGAAACTAATATAATGTTATATGTCAATTATACCTTAATATAAAAAGGAAAGGTTTTAAAAAAAAGATATACTATTATCCAACTGAAAAATCAACACTGCTCTGAAAGTAACATCTATCATCAGAGGTTTGCATGAACAAACTGTTGCTTTCAAATAAAATAAACTTTTTGAAAATGTTTCCTCTTTCTACTTTTGGAATGCTGATCCATAGTCTCTGTTATTCTAATTGTGTTCTTTCTTATATTCTCTCTTTTTTATCATAGTCATCTTATTGCTAGATATAACTACTGGCTTTAAATAATTCATATTTCAAATTTAGACTTTTCCCTTCAGTGTCCATTATCCATCACTAAGCATGCATAAAACTGTCCGGGGTTATTAAAGAATACACTTTAATTTTCTTTAATTTTTTCTATGGATTTAGATAACTTCACCCTATCTCATTTCTTATTTCCTTCTTCTTTTTCTTTCTTTTTTTAAATCTGAAATATGTTGGAATTTTAATGCCTTTTTCAGAAAAACCACCCACAATAATAATCATATCAGTCCAATATTTTTGTTTTAAAATATCTGATTTATAAAATTTAACTTTTAATATGAATCAGTTATGATACGACATCATTTAACCTTAAGGTTATAAAACTCATATGGTAGATAATAACTAATGATAACAACATTTCACCAAACACAAATAATAGCACTTTCACTCACTTGGTGATGATAAATGTTTAAAGAAACAATCTGAAATTAAGCTATTTATGAAATCATAATCCAGCCCAGTTTCATTTTCTAGATTCAAGCCATAATCATACTTTTTCCTTTGTATCAGGTATAAGACCACTCATTTTTCTTTTTTATTAAATTAATTTTTTTTAATTTTTTTAATTTTTTATTTTTTATAAACATATATTTTTATCCCCAGGGGTACAGGTCTGTGAATCGCCAGGTTTACACACTTCACAGCACTCACCATAGCACATACCTTCCCCAATGTCCATAACTCCACCCCCCTCTACTGGCCCCCCTCCCCCCCAGTAGCCCTCAGTTTGTTTTGTGAGATTAAGAGACTCTTATGGTTTGTCTCCCTCCCGATCCCATCTTGTTTCATTTATTTTTTTTCCTACCCCCCAAACCCCCCCACGTTGCATCTCCACTTCCTCATATCAGGTAGATCATATGATAGTTGTCTTTCTCCGACTGACTTATTTCGCTAAGCATAATACCCTCTAGTTCCATCCATGTTGTCACAAATGGCAAGATTTCATTTCTTTTGATGGCTGCATAGTATTCCATTGTGTGTATATACCACTTCTTCTTTATCCATTCATCTGTTGATGGACATCTAGGTTCTTTCCATAGTTTGGCTATTGTGGACATTGCTGCTTTAAACATTCGGGTGCACATTCCCCTTCAGACACTACATTTGTATCTTTAGGGTGAATACCCAGTAGTGTGATCATAGGGTCATAGGGTAGCTCTATTTTCAACTTTTTGAGGAACCTCCATGCTGTTTTCCTGAGTGGTTGCACCAGCTTGCATTCCCACCAACAGTGTAGGAGGGTTCCCCTTTCTCCACATCCTCGCCAGCATCTGTCATTTCCTGACTTGTTAATTTTAGCCATTCTGACTAGTGTGAGGTGGTATCTCATTGTGGTTTTGATTTGTATTTCTCTGATGCCGAGTGATGTGGAGCATTTTTTCATGTGTCTGTTGGCCATCTGGTTGTCTTCTTTGCAGAAATGTCTGTTCATGTCCTCTGCTCATTTCGTGATTGGATTATTTGTTCTTTGGGTGTTGAGTTTGCTAAGCTCTTTATAGATTTTGGATACTAGCCCTTTATCTGATATGTCATTTGCAAATATCTTCTCCCATTCTGTCAGTTGTCTTTTGGTTTTGTTAACTGTTTCCTTTGCTGTGCAAAAGCTTTTGATTTTGATGAAATCCCAGTAGTTCATTTTTGCCCTTGCTTCCCTTGCCTGTGGCGATGTTCCCGGGAAAAAGTTGCTGTGGCTGAGTTTGAAGAGGTTGCTGCCTGTGTTCTCCTCAAGGATTTTGATTGATTCCTTTCTCACATTGAGGTCCTTCATCCATTGTGAGTCTATTTTCGTGTGTGGTGTAAGGAAATGGTCCAATTTCATTTTTCTGCATGTGGCTGTCTAATTTTCCCAATACCATTTGTTGAAGAGACTTTTTTCCATTGGACATTCTTTCCTGCTTTGTCAAAGATTAGTTGACCATAGAGTTGAGGGTCTATTTCTGGGCTCTCAATTCTGCTCCATTGATCTATGTGTCTGTTTTTGTGCCAGTACCATACTGTCTTGATGATGTCAGCTTTGTAATAGAGCTTGAAGTCCGGAATTGTGATGCCACCAACTTTGGCTTTCTTTTTCAATATTCCTTTGGCTATTCAAGGTCTCTTCTGGTTCCATATAAATTTCAGAATTATTTGTTGCATTTCTTTGAAAAAAATGGATAGCATTTTGATAGGGATTGCATTCAATGTGTAGATTGCTTTAGGTAGCATAGACATTTTCACAATATTTATTCTTCCAATCCAGGAACATGGAACATTTTTCTATTTCCTTGTGTCTTCCTCAATTTTTTTCATGAGTACTTCATAGTTTTCTGAGTATAGATTCTTTGCCTCTTTGGTTAGGTTTATTCCTAGGTATCTTATAGTTTTAGGTGCAACTGTAAATGGGATTGACTCCTTAATTTCTCTTTCTTCTGTCTTGTTGTTGGTGTAAAGAAATGCAACTGATTTCTGTGCATTGATTTTATATCCTGACACTTTATTAAATTCCTGTTACAACTTCTAGCAGTTTTGGAGTGGAGCCTTTTGGGTTTTCCACATATAGTATCATATCATCTACGAAGAGTGATAGTTTGACTTCTTCTTTGCTGATTTAGATACTTTTAATTTCCTTTTGTTGTCTGATTGCTGAGGCTAGGACTTCTAGTACTATGTTGAATAGCAGTGGTGATAATGGACATCCCTGCTGTGTTCCTGACCTTAGTAGAAAAGCTTTCAGTTTTTCTCCATTGAGAATGATATTTGTGGTGGGTTTTCCATAGATGGCTTTGATGATATTGAGGTATGTGCCATCTAACCCTACACTTTGAAGAGTTTTGATCAGGAAGTGATGCTGTACTTTGTCAAATGCTTTTTCAGCATCTATTGAGTATCATATGATTCTTGTTCTTTCTTTTATTAATGTATTATATCACATTGATTGATTTATGGATGCTGAACCAACCTTGCAGCCCTGGAATAAATCCCACTTGGTCGTGGTGAATAATCTTTTTAATGTACTGTTGGATCCTATTGGCTAGTATTTTGGTGAGAATTTTTGCATCTGTGTTCATCAAGGGTATTGGTCTGTAATTCTCTTTTTTGATGGGATCTTTTTCTGGTTTGGGATCAAGGTGATACTGGCCTCATAAAATGAGTTTGGAAGTTTTCCTTCCATTTCTATTTTTTGGAACAGTTTCAGGAGAATAGGTATTAATTCCTCTTTAAATGTTTGGTAGAATTCCCCTGGGAAGCCATCTGGCCCTAGGCTTTTGTTTGTTTGGAGATTTTTGATGACTATTTTAATCTCCTTACTGTTATATGTCTGTTCAGGTTTTCTATTTCTTCCTGGTTCAGTTGTGGTAGTTTATGTGTCTCCAGTGAATGCATCCATTTCTTCCAGAATGTCCAATTTGTTGCCATATAGTTGTTCATAATATGTTCTTATAATTGTTTGTATCTCTTTGGTATTGGTTGTGATCTCTCCTCTTTCATTCATGATTTTATTTATTTGGGTTCTTTCTCTTTTCTTTTTGATAAGTCTGGCCAGGGGTTCATCAATCTTATTAATTCTTTCAAAGAACCAGATCCTAGTTTCGTTGATTTGTTTTATTGTTTATTTGGTTTCTATGTCATTGATTTCTGCTCTGATCTTTATGATTTCTCTTCTCCTGCTGGTTTTAGGCTTTCTTTGTTGTTCTTTCTCTAGCTCCTTTAGGTGCAGAGTTAGGTTGTGTATTTGAGACCTTTCTTGTTTCTTGAGAAAGGCTTGTACCGCTATATATTTTCCTCTCAGGACTGCCTTCGCTGTGTCCCACAGATTTTGCACCATTGTGTTTTCATTATCATTTGTTTCCATGAATTTTTCCAATTCTTCCTTAATTTCTTGGTTGACACATTCATCCTTTAGAAGGATGCTGTTTAGTCTCCATGTATTTGGAGACTAAATGTATTCCTCTTGTGATTGAGTTCTAGCTTCAGAGCATTGTGGTCTGAAAATATGCAGGGAATGATTCCAATTTTTTGATACTGGTTGAGATCTGATTTTTGACCCAGGATGTGTTCTGTTCTGGAGAATGTTCCATGTGCACTAGAGAAGAATGTGTATTCTGTTGCTTTGGGATGAAATATTCTGAATATATCTGTGATGTCCATCTGGTCCAGTGTGTCATTTAAGGCCTTTATTTCCTTGTTGATCTTTTGTTTGGATGATCTGTCCATTTCAGTGAGGGGAGGGTCCTACTATTAGGGGAGTAGGGGAGTAGTCCCCTACTATTATTGTATTATTGTCAATGTGTTTCTTTGATTTTGTTATTAATTGGTTTATATAGTTGGCTGCTCCCACGTTAGGGGCATAGATATTTAAAATTGTTAGATCTTCTTGTTGGACAGTTTTTTGAGTATGATATAGTGTCCTTCCTCATCTCTTATTATAGTCTTCTGCTTAAAGTCTAATTGATCTGATATAAGGATTGCTACCCCAGCCTGATTCTGAAGTCCATTAAGAACACACATTTTCCTTTTTTTTTAATTAATTTTTTATTTTTTATAAACATATATTTTTATCCCCAGGGGAAGACCACACATTTTTCTTAATGCAACAATCAGTTTGCTAGTATATGCTGATGTGCTTCCTACATCTCTGACCCTAATTGTTGATGAAAGCTTAAGCTATATATTGAGTCAAATAAAAGCTATTAGAAGTTGGGATGCCTAGGTGGCTCAGTTGTTAAGCATCTGCCTTCAGCTCAGGTCATGCTCCCAGAGTCTTGGGATCAAGGCCCCACATCGGGCTCCCTACTTGGTGGGAAGCCTGCTTCTCCCTCTCCCACTCTCCCTGCCTGTGTTCCCTCTCTTGCAGTCTTCTCTCTCTGTCAAATAAATAAACAAAAAAAAATTTTAAAGCAATTATAAGTTAAGTTTATTTATTTTTGGTTCAAACTAGAGTAATATCTCAGTTGAGAACTATATCCATTAGTAAGAAAGAAAAGAGAGTTCAACATCTGTCCATACTTAAAAAACTACAAAGTTCATTGTCACATAACAATGAAATCTATAAAACATGATGAGACTTTAATCAATTAAGTTGTACTTAATTCATTAGGAAGGCAGAGACACTAACTTGGGCACTGATGGGTTAACTCATTTTCAAAGAAAAGAATATTAAGATTATGATGAAATAAAACATATAAAGGCAATCAATGTGATCATTTTTATTTTATAAAAAGAAGGCTATTTAGACAGGTCTGACTCACCCTTTGACTTAATAATAAATCTTACAGAAAAGCAAATGGTTATATAGAATAGGAGGTCATGTAATACACATTCTACATTCTACTTTTATGAGAAAGGCAAATAAGAAAAATGATAATCAGGCTTATTTCAGAGTCTTAACCAAAAAAGTAATTTCTAGTATGTCTTGAAATCAAATCAGATTCAACCTTATGAACCACATACACCAAATCAATAAAAAAATCATTTATATAATCTTGGCCCAAAGCAAGGTACAGATATAAAACAATAATAATCTCAAAAGAGGACTGTAGCAATGGTAGCATTATTATAATAAGTACAAAACCTTCTAATAATTAATGTAATTTGAAAGAGATAAATTTTTCTTGAATATTTGAATTCTGGAGTGCTTATTAGAAATTCAAGCATTATTTTAGAGTTTTGCTGTGTCTGTTAGAAGAGTTTTCATCAAAGAACTAATATGGCTCTTTTTATAAAGAAGACAACTTTAAGATTTCTTGAGATGTTATTCAATTATATTGAATAACCTATGTACCTTGTGTGTTAACAAATAAAATGCATATCTCCTATCCACATGTAGTATTAAAAAATTAAAATATTTTGTATTTTTTTTCAACACTGATATACAGGATAATTTGAAATTTATGTTATATCATGAACATTCTGGCCATCATTCTACAGAAAAAACTGGTTATAAATAACCCCCAACTGCTTGTAGAATAGTTAAATGCCAACTTTCGTTGATAAATAAAATCAAATTTCTAAGATAATAACTGATAATGAAATTTACCTGAAAGAGAGAAAGCATTAACTTATCAGTGCCTATTACCTTGTTTCATATTGCCTTTTTGGTGCTTACCTTTGCTATCTTACCTCTATTAATTGTTTGGGAGCAAATGCAACAACATAAAGATGACTGCAAGTAAGACAAGAGAGCGATCTTCTAATTTAAAAATTACATATATCAGAAATTCTTTCTTCTCTAATCATTTGGATAAAAATTATACATTTCTGCCAGATTTTAAGATATTTATTTCCAGCTAACCTGGAAATAATTCACTATGTTTGGCTTAAAAATTGCAATGGATTCTGTGAAAATGAAAATAATCTCAGTGTATATAATGGGGAGGAGAAATTATTTCCTGTTGAAATTCCTTTTAACTTTCCATGGGTCTAGGGCTAGCAGGAATAGAGTTGGATTTCATAATTTGGAGCTATGCCTATGGTTCCAGCAGCTTTGACAATGGAAGATACAGTGAGAATCCCAGGAAGATGCCTACAGAAAGCCGAGACTCAAGTATTTGAAAGAGTTTATTTATTCCACAATATGTATCAGCACTGGTTAAGTGACAGCAATTATTCCAGGAATTTAGGATATGGTCATCAACAAAACCAGCAAGAGGTTCTTATGGATCTTATATTTTAATGTAATAAGTATAAATTCGTGTCCAGTGTTCCAGAAACAACCCTGAAAATAAGATTGTACACTTTAGAATCCAGACATGTAGAGAGAAGGTAATAAGAACCAATAAATGAGGAGAGTCCTATAGGCCACAAATCACCTTGGACTGACAAAATTCCCTTTTAGAAATATAGGGTAACATGACTCCTATGTATATCTAACTAACTAGAAGAATCACAAACTCAAGGTATAATTCTTACATCAATAGAATGTGCTGAGCAGAACAAAATTTTCAGGTACAATGTTCTTTTCTTCAGAGATAGGACAACTCTGCATGACTGATTTCAAGTATGGTGCTCTCCACTTGGCCAGTTTTAGAATTTTGTAAATAACGTGGTATAAGGCATTCAATGAAAAAAATGTAATGTCTTGGTTAAGTGAAACAGTAAAGCAAATTAAATAACTTGGGAGTCATACCAGCAATCCTATTTTATTCAGAAGTTACTTTGAATCATAGTCACAAATTATATCAAGCAAGATTTATTTATATATGAGATGATGAAGGGATGGATGTAGAAAATGTTGTCAAGCAAAGGTAGAATGGGGAATTTGGAAAGGAGTTGAAATCATATTCTTACCATGACTTACAGAGAATTGGATGAAGATTAATAAACTAAAAATTTTTTAAAAAGACATACAGAAAATGTATTTTGGTTTAGACTTCATTACTATGAGCAACTTAGGTCTGCTATAAAATTTTTTAAAAAGAAGCAGTTTTAATAATAATAATAATAATAAGCAGTTTAAAGAAATTAGGAAAAACACCACTCCAAAAACAATCATATTTACTCAATTTTCATTAAGTTCTATTTTAAACAACTTTTACCAAAGTCTGAGTCCAACTTTCTAAATTCAAAAAGTATCCTTTTTTCACACATAATATATACTTTCACCCATAATAAATATAGCGATGAGACCATGCTGAGTAGTTCTCCCAGGATAAGCTGAGACACTAACATCAACAAAAACTATGGGTGATAGAGAAAAAAATGAATTTAATACATACATATTTTACTACAAATATTTTAATAGGATTTGCTGATCAATATCTTCCCTCCAGTCTCACAAATCACAACACAAAGACAGAATATAAACTGAGGCAGGGTAGAGATCTGCATTCATCAAAAACCAATACTCTGGCTTTTTTTTTTTTTTTTCTCTACTAATATCTATTTGCACTATCTGATTGGCTGGAAAACTTGATCATAATCTTTAAATTACTACAGTGTGTTGGAGGCCAAAACCTTTCATTCAATGGCAGCAAAGGTGTATTTTTCCATTTTGCCGATTTATTATAAAGAATTAAATGGTAAATTCCTGTAATAATAGACTCTAGCAACATCTAAGAACTTTGCATCAGACAGGTTCTATAACTAAAATGGTAATTACCAAATAAAGCACCCAATCCTTAAGGAAAAAAAGATTCTTGGAAAGATTTTTTTAATTAGCTTTCTCATTTTCCCCCTTTTCATGCAGAGATTCATCTGGGTAAAAAAAATCAAATCCTAGTTTTCAGAAAAATTAGAATTCTATAATGTTTTAATTATCCTTTGATATGGTTATATTGAGATAGTAAATCAATGATAAAAATTATTTTTATAAGAAATTAAAATAAAACTGGAAAAAAGCCAGAAAAAAAATTCTCATTCTTAGGTAACCTATACTCAGCAGAAGTACACTGGCTTCGGTATATTAACATTTGTAAGTAAATTTCTTGCAACATGTGAAACTTTGCTTCCTTTTATTGGAAATCTGACAGGTATTGTTTGTCTCACATTAATAATGTACCATCTAAGAAAAACTTAATGGTGCCTTGTTGTTTGAGCACCCCAACTCTCTTCCTTTAATAAGCTGAATGTCTGAAATGACCACATTTTACTGTTTTAGTAGTAAAAATATAGTCAGATCCTGCTTCCACAAGACAATGCAGATGTCAGAGAAAACTTTTAGGTTCTGCTTCTCCTGAAGCCTAGGAAAAACAGAGCCAAGCCTGGTATTCTATGGAGTTATTATGGAGTGTGGTGTTCAGATGGAATCTTTTTTGGTGTCCTGCTGGAAAAGCTAACGATCATCAAGTTGGAAGCTTCCTACTTTGTCTCTGCTGTTTCTTTCCAGCCCGCATCCTGGAACTGCTGCCAAGGTCATTGGTACAAGAGAATTCTTTACTAAGACTAAGAGCTACACGCATGTTCCCCAGCCTAGGACAAAGGGAGCAGGAGAAAGCAAGGCTTCTCAGTTGGTTTCTTACAGACTTCTTCCCTGGATTCAAGACTCTTGAGCCTGTTTCTGATAAGCCCAACTCAGGTGAGTTCTCCTTGACATGGGAGCTAACATGTCAGTCCCTGTGCTCAGATACCTTATAGCCTACGCTAATCCTGACTAGAAAAAGGGCTTGCCCTGTCCCCATTCATTTGGACTATTTGAGATATGCAGATGATATATGTAGGTAGAAATAAATGTGAGTGAATAGGGAATAATTATCCCAATTAGTCCGCCTGACTGTGCTAATTTCTGTCTATTCCCACTCCTTGTTGCCATTTCCAGGTAGGATGTCCTTGTCTACTATAAAGCTGGTAATCTGTTATTTCTGACAATTTTATATAGATATAATATAACAGGAATCAAATTCTGCTCTGAGATACATAATTAGAGTACACAGGGCAAAAGTGTTGTCACTGTACAATTAAATTATAGAGTACGTATTTCAAACAGTAGACTAACAGGTCTCATTCATCCAGCCTGCCCTTTGTACGGCCTCCTTTCTGAGGCCCGTTGTAGAATGACCTGCTTCTTCATTCTACAAATAGTAAGTGCTGATCTTGCTGAAACAGAATTGCTTAAAATGGCAGTATTTGTTTCATTATTAGAAAGTTGTCACTATACACTCTCAAAGCAAGTCTTTCTCAGTTCCAAGTGGTTTTATTTTTCTAGAATGGAAGCAAACTAAATTTCTAAGGCCCCAAATAAAAGTTAAAAAATTAAGCTTCTTTCAGACAATAAGTCCTCTGAGGAACACATAGTATTAAAAGCAAAAATGTGTTCTGAACACTTTATGCCTTTGGTTTTTAGCACTTCAATTTTCTGAATAGACAGTAATGTGAAATTCTAAGAAAAAGAAATCAGTCATAGCTTTAGTACTTTCAGGGGCATAGGTATTATGTGCTTCTTAGGTTTGATAATATTTAGTTGAAAAAGGCCTTTGCAATGAATTGGTCCTGCTTCTCTGAGTAGATGATAAAAATCAGCCTAAAGATAAAAAAAAAGACTAAAGGCGAATTACAGAAGGCCATATTTTCTTAGAAATAAATGTAAAAGTGAGATATTCAAAGCTTATATTATCTTGGTTAAAAGTAAAAGAAAATTGCTGTTAAACAGAAACCATGTAATTATACAATGAACATAAAATAGTAATTGTGTAAAATAATATAATCAAAGGAAACTATAAAATTTTGACAAATTTTGATAATGATTATGATGGTTTTCAGAAGGCAAATGATTGGTATCTGACAAAAGGCAGCAATAAAATAGGAAAGTCTTGTCATCCCACGATGTGTCATAGAGGTACACGATCAAGTTCTGAGGACTGTGTCCTGCAATATGATTCTTTTCCCAGAGACTTTTACGCTGGGACTCTACACCATGTAATGACTCATATTGTTCCTCGTTTTTGGAATGTCATTTCCTATTTCACCTCTAAAAATTGAAGTTCTGCAGTTCCATCAAGGTTCTATTTACATTTAACTTCTTTTATTAAGATCATTCTGATATACTGTAAATATTCCATTATTTCCAACTTCTGCAGAACATACAGATACAAACCTCAATATAAAATCAGGTGTGTGATTCTGTATCACTTGCTGTCAAACCCTCTTTCATGCATGTGAGCTCATTTTTCTCTCTCCTTTCCTCAAATGTCCTAGAGCAACTATGCTGACTACTCACTGTGAAGAGAATGTTGATGAACAAAAGAGATTATCTACATATAGACTAAAGCATGACTCTCTAGATAGGGCTCTGAAGAAGAGCCTGTACAAAGACACAGCTATGTATATGTTCCACTAGAATTATATGTATGTAGTTGTCTTTATCTTGTGAGACTAGGTGTTTTCTAGAGTCCATAGAGACTTGAATCACTTAGCAAAACAACTGATACAATAACAGACTGCTAACTTTTTTTTAAATTTTTATTTTTAAATTTTTAAATAAACATATAATGTGTTTTTATCCTCAGGGGTACAGGTCTGTGACTCACCAGGTTTACACATTTCACAGTACTCATCATAGCACATACCCTCCCCAATGTCCATATCCCCACAACCCTATCCCATCCCCACTCCCCGCAGCAACACTCAGTCTGATGTTTGAGATTGAGTCTTTTATGGCTTTTCCCCCTCCCGATCCCATCTTCTTTCATTTTTTCTTTTCCTACCCCCCCCCAAACCCCCATGTTGCATCTCCACTTCCTCATATCAGGAAGATCATATGATAGTTCAGACTGCTAACTTTTACCAAAAATCCATTTCCTTTCCTTCCCAGATATGTGACTAGATTCCATTTCACCAGTAGGTCCAACCCTTAGGTCCAACCATATGACTCCTTCTCAGTAATAAAATGTTGTCACTTAAATAGGCTATGCTCTTAGGAAGTGTCTTCTTGTTCCCTGCTTTCCTTTTCCTTCTACCTGATGAGTACAGAGAACAACAAGGACCCTATGGTGGCAGAGACATAGAACAGAAGGACATCAGTTCCTGAATCATCTGGAGGAGAACTGACTGTTGACCAAAAAAAAAAATCTGTCTGGCTAGGGAGAGGCAAGGCATGTGCGTAGGGTTCCAAATTTAAGGAGGCACTTGCTCTCATGTCCTTGAGTTCATTCTTTAGATGACATTCTTAATATAATTCAGTCACTGAAAATGTTTCCTGCTGAGGAACAAGAGACTCTCTACCAATGGCCATATACAGCTCCAATTTGAAACTGGAAATTAATTTTAATTATGTCAATTAATATCCTGTGGGTTTGGAGAGCATGTACTACCCTAATTACTCATGCATAGGAAGAAAACTAAACTCTCTGATACATAGAATTCTACACTAGTGAGCAAGCTATGGAAGAAAAGAAGTAGTTCTTTAGGCCCTAAAGGAAATTACTTTTAAAAGGCTTATTATTCAATGAAAATATTCACATTATTCATATACATTATTCTTCTTAAAACTGACAGCACATCCTGGAGATACAGTCACATTCCACATATACTGAATTCAACAGCTTGAAGGTTGGTGTTTTTAAATGCACTTAAAAAATAAAAATTACAAGTGTGAGAACTTTAAAAAAAAGATAGAGACTGGATGTGAATTAAAATTATTTCTTTATAGCCTATTTAAGATATAAATAAAATTCTGTTTCTTATTTTTTCTAATAATATTTTCCTTTACTTTTTTGATTATAGTAGTAATATGTGTGCATATTTTATTAAATTTGAAAATTAAATTATATACAATACACATGTGTATTTATGTAAGTTAAAAATAAAATGGTTTCAGATAACAGATTTTATTGTTTTCATATTTAAATTTTCTAATTTTTAAATGATTTTATTTATTTATTTGACAGATAGAGGTCACAAGTAGGCAGAGAGGCAGGTAGAGAGAGCGGGGGAAGCACGCTCCCCACTGAGCCCGATGCGGGGCTTGATCCCAGGACCCTGGGATCATGACCTGAGCCGAAGGCAGAGGCTTTAACCCACTGAGCCGCCCAGGTGGAACATTTTTTCGTATCACTAAATTATCCTTAAAATTACAATTTTTAGTAGTTGCTTAAAATCTCCTGTTTGCACCACTATTTAACTCCTTCCCTACTCTTGAAGTTTGATATATTTTTTTAACGACCACTATGCTTCTGTATCAATATTTATAAATGTGAATACTCTAAGCTGGTTTTCACAACTTTCCTCAAGATGGTGAATATGTGCAATGGTCTCACCACACTCTAATCAGCAGTTAGCACTAATATATTGATCTTTGTTAATCTGATAAATAACAATGATCTTATTTTTTTTTAATTTTTTAATTTGTTATTAACATATAATGTATTATTAGCCCCAGGGGTACAGGTCTGTGAATCGCCAGGTTTACACTTCACAGCACTCACCGTAGCACATTCCCTCCCCAACGTCCATAACCCAACCACCCTCTCCCTACCCCCCTCACCCTGGCAACCCTCAGTTTGTTTTGTGAGATTAAGAGTCTCTTATGGTTTGTCTCTCTCCTGATCCCATCTTGTTTCATTTATTCCTTTCCTAACCCCCAAACCCCCCATGTTACATCTCCACTTCCTCATATCAGGGAGATCATATGATAATTGTCTTTCTCTGATTGACTTACTTCACTAAGCATAATACCCTCTAGGTCCATCCACATTGTCGCAAATGGCAAGATTTCATTTCTTTTGATGGCTGCATAGTATTCCTTTGTATATATATATATATATCACATCTTCTTTATCCATTCATCTGTTGATGGACATTTAGGTTCTTTCCATAGTTTGGCTATTGTGGACATTGCTGCTTTAAACATTTGGGTGCACATGCCCCTTCAGATCACTATGTTTGTATCTTTAGGGTAAATACCCAGTAGTGCAATTACTGGGTTGTAGGGTAGCTCTATTTTCAACTTTTTGAGGAACCTCCATGCTGTTTTCCTGAGTGGCTGCGCCAGCTTGCATTCCCACCAACAGTGTAGGAGGGTCTCCTTTCTCCGCATCCTTGCAGCATCTGTCATTCCCTGACTTGTTAATTTAAACCATTCTGACTGGTGTGAGGTGGTATCTCATTATGGTTTTGATTTGTATTTCCCTGATGCCGAGTGATGTGGAGCACTTTTTCATGTGTCTGTTGGCCATCAAGATGTCTTCTTTGCAGAAATGTCTGTTCATGTCCTCTGCCCATTTCTTGATTAGGTTATTTGTTCTTCGGGTGTTGAGTTTGATAAGTTCTTTATAGATTTTGGATACCAGCCCTTTATCTGATATGTCATTTGCAAATATCTTCTCCCATTCTGTCAGCTGTCTTTGGTTTTGTTAACTGTTTCCTTTGCTGTGCAATAGCTTTTGATCTTGATGAAGTCCCAGTAGTTCATTTTTGCCCTTGCTTCCCTTGCCTTTGGTGTTGTCCCTAGGAAGAAGTTGCTGTGGCTGAGGTTGAAGAGGTTGCTGCCTGTGTTCTCCTCAAGGATTTTGATTGATTCCTTTCTCACATTGAGGTCCTTCATCCATTTTGAGTCTATTTTTGTCACACACTTGCTTTTATTAGCAATTCTTCATTTAATAATTTGAAAGACATATTTTTATTTCTGCTTAAGAGTTGCTTCTTTATGCCTTTTGCTCATTCTTCCCCTGCCTATCTTTATGGGATATATGCCTTTCTGTGATTTAAAAGTATGCATTACATATTAAGTTTAGTGGATTCCCAGCTATCATGTGTATTGCAAATATCACATTTCAGGATGTCACTTATAGTATTTTATCATACAAAGCAGTTTAAAATTTTTAGATAATCTAATTTATTTCAACTTTTCCCCTTATATCTTCTTTTATTTTTATGCTTAGACTATCCTACATTACACAATTATTTTCACACATTTCTGTCCAAGTGTTTTTTACCTTTGAGCACTCTCTTCTTACTTCTTTAATTCATGTATTTTGGTGTAATAAATGGTCACTTAAGTCACTATTCTATGCAAGACTCTGGTCACATGTATTTTCCAAACATATCTGCTTCCTGATAGTGACATGGTGACCAGAAAAACTAATCCAACATATTAGTGAAATAAGTTCAACGGGGTCTATCTGAATTCAAATACTTTCCTTCAAAAAATATCTAATTAGATTTCTGACATTGGAACTGTCAAAAAAACAAGTTTAATTCAAAAACAATCTATCACTGGCAATAAAGCTACAAATTTCAATGTATTATTTTGTTAAGTTACACAGAAACTATTCCAAGCAGAATACATAGTCAGAGTTCATTTT
The DNA here is from genome assembly GCF_022355385.1 of Mustela nigripes. NCBI lineage: Eukaryota > Metazoa > Chordata > Mammalia > Carnivora > Mustelidae > Mustela > Mustela nigripes. The sequence continues at coordinate 83,110,405 of NC_081560.1, read as the reverse complement.
TTACATCAATTCCTTATTCTTAGAAGCTTGGTACAGAGCACTATGCAGTGCATATTTGGTCTGTGTCTCATTTTCCTTCTTTTGTCCCTTCGTCTTCTGTCTTAAGGCCCAAATTTTCCTCTTGCATTTTACTGGCTGAAAGGAAGTCTGTAATCTTGTAGTATTCAGTAAGCTCCTGATGTTTGTGAGAGACAGGTCTTGAGACAAATCCCCAAATCTGTCAATGTCACTGAAGCTACCATAACCTTTAATTTCCCTGATAAAAAGCAGTCAAGTATGATTGAACAATGTAAGTTTTGGATGAGTATCCTGGAGTACTGTTTTTCATCAGTGATTAATTTATCTGGGCAGGAAGTTGTGTTCTTAAGCCTAAACCAATTACTTTCATACCAGTAAAATGCTATCTAGCACCAGTGAAATTTCCTCACCCATGAAAACTTTAAGTGCATTTTCTGCCTTCAAATGATTGTGCAATTTAAACACAGGGTTTCTATTAACTCATTTAAACTATTAATCTAAAGGACTGAAGCTATCCTTTTTTTTTTTTTTTTTTTAGAGATTTTATTTATTTGACAGAGACACAGAGAGAGGGAACAAGCAGTGGGAAAGGGAGAGGGAGAAGCAGGCTCCCCACCAAGCAGGGAGCCCGATGCGGGGCTCGATCCCGGGATCCCGGGATCATGACCCGAGCAGAAGACAGACACCCAATGACTGAGCCACCCAGGCATCCCTGAAGTTATCTATTTCTTTTCCTGAACTAATGTTTCTGGTTCAAAGGGCCACGTACTATCAAGGAAATTACAAGTGAAAACAGAATTGATCTTTAGCAAAGTACAAAAATAAAGGAGGTAACACTCATTAAGAATATAGTTTATTATTGCCATGGAGCTCAGATAAAATTTCTTTATCTAAGAACCCTAAATTAGCCCAGATATTTTAGGTTCAAAATATTCCTTTTCTCTCAACAGAGCACAGCAAAATCCTTCTTTTTCTCAAATATTACTCTATCCAAAAGTACTGAATATGGGGTCTCCTTCCATTTACCTGATTGTATTATTCCAACTCTGCAGATAGTCTCTCCATGTGTCTTTTGGGTAAAGGGTAGATTATGCTCTAGTTTAAGAATCTTAATTCTTTGCAGGATCTTAATACTTGACTACTGAGGTTATGTTTCCCATATGTTATAATAAGATACATTTTCAACATGTATACATCAAATGCGGTCTGAAAGGGGACATTGCAGCAAATATTATGCACTTGCCTGAAAAAGATGTAGTTAAAATTTTTAAATCAAATTGTTTTCCAAATATTATCTATATGTCCAAAGATTGCTATAGCTCTGTCAATTAATACTTCTAAATAATATAGTAGAGCACCCATTTAGCCTTAAGGTAACTGTATGGTATACAATTAAAACCTTTAGAAAAATATTCTAGTCTGATTTTATTGGATCCTATGTGAAACACAGGGAAATATATCTGAGTTTAGCAAAGGTTGTCAGTAGGGATTATGAATTTAAATTCAGGAACCATATGGCTCTATTCCAACATAAGCCCATTTTCCTCTCCTCTTCTCTATTTTTCTATTTTTCTCTTTAATAAATACACATGCCTATGGGAAACAGAAAGAAGGGCTCTGATGAAAATGACACATATTGTAGAACTATAGAACAACAATGTTACCAAAGTGGATAGTATTAATGAATTAGTGAAATTATGTTTCAACACACTGTTGTGTAGTTGTGTGTATATAAATATAAATAATAAGGAAAATATGCACATTAAAATACATGTGTAAGTATAAAAAATAGCTTGAAAAAGGAAAATCAAAGCAAATATATATTATACGCTGGAGGGATCATTCCTTAAAAACAAAAAAATAGAAAACAAAAACCAAGCCCATACTGCTGACTTTGCTTTTCATCCTTAGAGTTACAAAAGCTAGCTGTAAAGGCAAGTTATTTATAGCTCACAGTTAACATATACTCAAAGGAATAAATGTATAGAATAGCAGCAGAATAAAATCCTTATCCTGTGACTTCACTACAGAATTCTCTAAAATACACTGAAATAACTAAAATAGTGTTCCTTTGCTAATTTTCAGCAATTGTGTATTTCTTCTCATGACATACATTATAATTCATAGTGCTTTTAGGTATATTTGTTCTTTGGACTCATGTAATTGCACCTCTCCAAAAAAAAAGTAATTTTCCTAAATGACACACCTCCTTGATTTAGCACACCATCAATTTTTCCTCTAAGTACAGCATACATATGCATATTCTGCCTGCATAGCTTTCCAAATGATGAGCAGTTCTTTAGAAGTACCCATGCCCATTATGGTGGCTACATTCAGTGTTAGAGGTGATGTGCTGTCATTAGACACCCTTGACTGATTGATTTTAGTCATAGGAAGACATGGGACCAGTTATTGGTATAGTTAATGTATTTCATGTATTTGCTTAAGTCACATAATCCTAGGTTGAATACTTAGTATCATCAAAGTATATTTTTACTGGAACCCTCTTGTACTATTGGTAGGAATGTAACTGCAGCCACTGCAGAAAACATTATAGAGGTTCCTCAAAAACTTAAAAATAGAAATACCATATGGTCCAGTAAATCCACTACTGGGTGTTTACCCAAAGGAAATGAAAACACTAAATTGAAAAAAAAAATATCTGCACTCTTATGTTTATTGCAGCACTATTTACAATAGGTAAGATATGGAAGCAACCCAAGTGCCAATAAATAGATGGAATGGATAAAGATGTGGTATATATGATTGAACACTACTCAGTCATAAAAAAGGGCAAGATCTTGCAATCTGCAACAACATGGATGGACCTAAAGAATATGATGCTAAGTCAAATAAATCAGAAAGAGAAAGACAAATACCATCTGATTTCACTTACATGAGGTATGCAAAAAAAAAAAAAAACAAAAAACAAAGAAACAGACCCATACATAGAGTGAACAGACAGTTGCCTGAGATGAAAAGGAAAGGAAGATAGAGACTTTTGGTTACAAAATGAATAAGTCATGGGAATAAAAGTTACAATGTAAGGAATATAGGCAATAGTATTGGGATAGCATTGTTGTATGGTAACAGATGGTAGTTACATTGCAGTGAGCATACCATAACAAATAAACTTGTGGAATCACTCTGTTGTACAGCTGAAATTAATGTAACATTGTGTATACTTCAATTTAAAAATTTTAAGTGTATTTTTATTATACATTAGTAGGAATTTTTCTGATTTTTATATTTATTTTTGATGAATAAGCAAAAAAAAAAAGTGCTATGCCTTATAATATACAGATGACACTTATAACTAAAAAATCCCAACAAACAGTATTGATCTGTGTACAGACACATCTGTCCTATCCAATCTTTCCCATATGAACATAGGCCATGGTTAATATATTCACAAACAGTTCTTGGTATATTGTTTTAATAACACTTGGCTATCACCTACACAGTGTCATATCCAAACTCACTGAGGGAATAATTTTAAGAATATGCTATTTCTCTCATTTAGACAACATCACTTTCAGTCAGAATAAAGGATATCCTCACTTGAAAAGTAACAAAAAAAATGGCAGTTTGTTCTCAGCTGTCATTTTCTGATAAATTATAACTATACCATATTGCTTGTTTGTTATCTGTTGACTTTTAATTAAATTGGGAAAAAAGAGCACATGCCCTCAATCTTTTGCAGTTGTTCAGATGCCAGATTAGCTTTAGGGATCAAAGTCTAAACTTAGATACAGAGCACAAATAAGGACAGAGAACTCCAAAATGGTAAAAGTAATGAATAAATACATGAGTTCTTAGTATATGTATGTCCTAATATGAGCATGTTTAGATTTTTAAAAAATGAGATAGATGTAGAAACAGGAAGATATACTTACTATGCAATATTTACTGATCAGTTTGGTCCTGCACTTATGATAAATAGAAAGTCTCTGAAACTTGCAGGAATGACAAAGGAATAGAAAATAACTGTTTTACAAACACAAAAATGTAGCAAATTGACTCAGCAAAATTGGCTATGCCCCTATTTCACTAAATAACTCTCAAGTAAAGAAGAGGCATAAATATTGTAAGGAAGATTTAGATAAAGAATTTTTAAAAATCAGTGATTCCAAATTTTGTGAATATTACAACCAGCTATGTGAAAATCTCTAAAACAAAACAAATAAACAAACAAAAATCTCTAAAGCAGGATTCAATAAAACCTGGATACGCTTCTAGCTGTCCTAGAATTTTGAGTTTTTAGCCTTTCACATTCTTTCTAAACTTTATGGTTCCATGAAAAGAACTATAAAAATACAGTCTTCAAAACCTAAGATTAAGTTTTAATGAAATAACTCACAATTAAGTTAGTTGCAATGAAATAATTGGTTTTAAAAAGGAGCTGCAATGTTTATAGGAACCACAGGGTTCACTGAAAACCGACGTCATCTGGCTCAACCCTCCCATTTTTCACTGAAACCTGAGGCTCACAGATGGAGGCAGGAAGGAGGGCAGGATGCTTTTCTATCTGCCTGTGTTTTCAAAATTATTATGAAGAAAATAGGTTATAAAATGCCTAATTTAATCCTCGTACCAACTCATGAAACAATATTACTCTCTATATTTTATATTTGAAAAAACTGAAGCTCAGAGAGGGTGAGGAATATTTAGTGCCACATAGCCAGAGTGGCAAACTTGGACCGGAGCTAAAACTCCCTCTTCTAAGTCTGGTCCTTTTCATATACCCAAAATTATGCATGAAAATAAACTACTATTATCCTTTCTAGTATTTCTTAATTTAAAAATGTTTTCAGTGTCTACTGGATTACCACGCCTCATTAATTTCACAACTTTCCGAGGGCAATTATTGAAAAAAATCAGAATGGCTGGTTCAAATTTCCTATCCACCACATACTACTATGTGATCTTGGCCAAATCACTATGTGCTCTGTGCCTCAGTTTCCTCATTTGTAATGTTGAGACAAAAACAGCACCAACTTCTGTGGGTTTAAATGTGATAAAACACATTAAGTGCTTAGAACAGATCTTCACACACACACACACACAAACACCCGTTTGCACAATATGGTATGCACTTGAAATTTTTACTGTTGTTTTTGTTGCTACTTCTGAGTCAATATATAATAAATATTGGGGAAAATCTTAGTGTTCCTCTACTAGAACTATATTTCAAATAATAGGGTTTTCCCCCACATATTCAGTACTGTATTTTTATTGAATATTTCTCTAGGTCAAGCTTATTAACAGTATATAAAGATTTAAAGCATGTTCTATTAATATTTAATAAATATATCAACTATTAGTTTTCTGATTGCATGAATATTTTCATAAATAACATGGGAAATACAATAAAAGTGCTAATACCTTAAAGAAAAGCTTCTCTTGCATTCTTCAAAAAGAAAACTCAGTAGTAATTCCTTTAAGATTATTAAAAAATAATTTCTGGACAAAGTGTAAGAATACATATTTTAGATACAAAAACAACCAGTCAGAAATTTTATGAACCTACTCCAGAAAGCACAGTATTCAATTCCAGTTAAATTTTTGTTTCAAATAAACATTTGAAACTAGGCCACATCCTGTTCTATGCTTGCCAAAAATGAAAATTTCAAAATCTAAACTCATGTTCTACTTTTCAAGCACACACAGAAGTCATCTTAAATTGAATCTAGCCAATTTAAAAATGACTATTAAAACTTTGAAGAAAAGGTATTTTCAAAATACAAAGTGAACATAATGTAAATCTAAGTCAACATGAAATCTAACAGAGACAGTTGTACTATGTAAAGCATGAGCAACCGCAATCACATAGATCACTATAGGATATGAACTTCTACCGATGAAAACTGCAGTATCAAATGTGGAAACCTGCAGTGCCCTGGCACCTGCTGGGATTTGATGACAAAAAGCCAAAGGCATTTTCAAGGACCAATGAGCGAACTGGAAAAAGCTCTCTTTAACTCACCCATATCCAGGGATGACAACATTATTGTTTACCTAAAGAAGTAATTATAGCCGCCTGCTTCTCAAACTAACTGACAGCCTAGTTCTATGACCCCAACCGCTAGAAAATAACATCCGACAAGGACACAACTGTGAATTTCATTCTCAATTTTTCTACCAAAGATAAGCAGGTTCTTTCAGAGTCTTAATATCTCTATTCACAAAAGGGAAACATCGATGGAAGTAAATGGTAAAGAGCATCAAGAACAAATAGGCTTACTCCTTGTCCATAGGCTTTTGCCTTAATTTCTATCTCTGATAGTTCCTCTTGAGTTACATGAATACCTTTCTTTGTAGAAATCACAATGCCAACTCTTTTCAAGACACACATTTGTGTTTTTCCCAGGAACGATTTCTGGGAGAAATAAAAGGAAAAAAAAGCCCAATAATCATTAGACCCAGGCAAGAAGAGCCCCTGTCCTAGACCCATAGACACCAGTCTTCATCCAATCACAACCCTTAGTCTTGCACACCCAAAGTCCACATTTTTTTTTTAATAGATCATTCTCTGGGTGCCCAGAATTCCCAAATTCCTTATCTAAATGGCCTTGGTATTACTTCCAAGGATCTTCTTCAGCTGTTCTGATCCTAAGGGGAACCTCATCCATGTGTGTATCCACATGCATGCTATGGCTAAGGAAAGACCAAATGGGGGCATTTGGTCAAGGATTAACTGTGCTGCCAGAGGTTGTTCATGCAGGCTAAGTGCCCATATAAGTACCTATGAGTTCCCTTATAGTGTTGGATAAAGTCAGGATAGAAAGAGAAAAGAAGCAAGCCATGGACCAATAGTGGGGAATTTGATTTTTGTATGAAACTATAAGGTGACAGAAAATTCTTAATTTCAACATGGCCTTCCTAGTCTTTGCAAAACTGTATTGGTTAAGACAGGAGACAGATCATATATAATTTAACAGACTTGTTACTTGCTTTATAACTTTAAATATTTAGACTTGATTTATGTGGGTCTCCATTTGAACTTTTGCCTCAGGCCATGCAAATGTTAAGGGTTAGCTTGAAGAAAGCAATGGGGTTTACCTAATCAAGTATTATCATTCATAAACACATCCCGAAACCTTGTTCTTCCCCTCTGCATATCAAAATTTTACTTTTTCTGTCACAATTCTAAGTGAATAACAAAGGATTAACAATGTGTTCAGGTAGCACTGGCCAACTTCTATAGGTTATAAATTCAGAAAAAGATAGCATTCCTCATTAACACTTATCTTATTATTATATGCTTCCCCTTTGGAAACAAAAATTCAAATAGTACCCCATCTCCACTATGGTTTCTCTGTGGTTCCCTAAACATCTCCCTCCACGCCTCAAGAGCTGTAGTATGTTCTTTGGTATATTTGTATAGAGATCATCATGCTACCTAGGCCTTTAAGTCCATGGAAGCTCTGAACTTAAATGAGTTCCAGGGGACCTAAAACGAATTAAAAAAACAGATTCAATATCAGGAGTAATTTTAGACACTAAACTTTTAAGTTCCACATAAATCACTTAAGTAAACTGGGTCAGAGAAAATATCCTTGATGATTGACTGATCTAATATTTTTGAGAGCCTAAAATATCCTTTGTGCTGTTAAGAGACACATCACATTACCCTCTAGGGGGCTCCACTCTGGAGCCAGAATGACCTTGTAATCACAATGCAAAGAAAAGGAGTCCTTTATAGTTTGTAACAAAAAAGGAATAATTTAAGCTACGAAATAATATTATATGAAGATAAGTGATGTTTCCCCAGTCTTGTGTATTTGACTATTTGAATTATCTAAATGAATAAAGTTTCTAAAAGTTTAGAAACTTTGGAATTTCCCGTGCAAATTTATCAAAGTATGTACTTAAAGAGAATTTTCTGTATTGATAAGCGTACTTCTTTTATAACTGGAATTCATAAATCCTTGTTTAATAGATTTAAATAAAGGCAAAATACAAAGAGAAGAGTACAAACAGACAATAACATATTAGAGTAAAATAAGTTGTTACAGGCAGGATGATAATGGATTTGAAAAACATTTCAAATGACTTCAAATAGTTGAAGGCTTATAATGTGGTGCTAGTTTTAATATTATTTCAATCAAAATATGTAACTATAGCCAGTGGGTGGTAAGTTCTAAGAATGCAGCTCTTCTTAACTACATTTTAACAACTAGAGCTACTAGAAATGGGACTAATAGTTTATGGGCAGTAGTTATCTATCAGTGGAAGAATGGAGATCTGGCTGCATTACAAACTGTATGCTATAGTTAGAAGAGAATTTCTTCATAGGTTGGGAGGCTAAATAGGCTAAAAGTTTATGTCAATAAACAGGTTCCATAATTCACAGCTAATGAGTTTCCCAAAAAAGACAATATAATCAACTCTAGATCTTTCAGGGATTGAATTTTCTGCTTTTGGGTTATATAAAGACCTCTCATATTTGTCGTTAGCTCATCTGTCCACATTTAGCAAACATTTGTGTCTATTATATATGTAAAGTTCCATGTGGAGGGTTGTGGGGAAAATAGAAATGAACATCATTCAGCCTATTATATGAAAGATGCTCCAAAAGAGAGTTGAAAGGGAAGTTAAACTTTTGATCAATTATTACTGCAATTTTCTAGAAGCACCTCTTAAAAGATAAGACTTTTTAGGGAGTCACAGGATATAAAGAAAGTAGAAAGCAAATGCTAATACCAGCTTCGTTAAATACCTGTGGTCTTCTAACTGTCGAGGTAATCCTTCCTTGTGGCCCAATATTACCAATGATTTTGAGATGGTTTTGCTTCTCAGTTTAGAAAAGTTGATTATTAAAGAAAAAGACAAAAGAAGTATCCACACATATGATTTACAGAGACAGGGATAAAATCACTATGTTATTTGTGAAATATAATCACACTACAAAATGAGATTGCTTTGGAATCACAATGATAAATTTTGCATTTCTTTTTTTTTTTTAAGATTTTATTTAATTATTTGACACACAGAGAGAGAGAGATCACAAGTAGGCAGAGAGGCAGGCAGAGAGAGAGAGGGGGGATCAGGCTCCCCGCTGAGCAGAGAGCCCAATACAGGCCTCGATCCCAAGACCCTGAGACCATGACCTGAGCCAAAGGCAGAGGCTTAACCCACTGAGCCACCCAGGTGCCCTGAATTTTGCATTCTAAACCTTGCGCCAATATTTATACCCAAGTGTCTATTCAGAACTGACGAAAGGCTAGTTAAAGATAAATCCAACTGATGTATAAATTGTTACCACAAAGCAAATCTCCATGTGGTCATTTTTCCAGGGCACTAATTAACTCTTACATACCCTGAAAGCTGTATTACTTTGACTCCTAGCTTTAACTAGTCCCTATACTGCAAAATGGATTTTTCCATCTCTAGCATCAACTGTTTACTTCTAAGAAGAGGTCTGATGTAAATGAAAAAGTTCCTTCTAAACCATAAGTCAACTAGGATCACATGAACTCATTTGTTCTAATTTGTCCACTGATTTTAGGTGCTATGTGAAATGGGCAAGTCACTTCACATTTTCAGATTTGGCTTTCTCATCCATGTAAGAGGCTGGTTTGAAGAACACTGCTATAGGTTTCTATTTTGTGAAAATTTTGGTCACTTGTAAGGGTCAAGTATTCTCTAATCAAAACTCAATTTGGGGAAGAAAAGAAACTTCTGCCAAAAAGTATAAATATGGCAATCCATATGTTCTAAGATATAAATTTTAAATTAGTCCTAAGATCCAAACTCACTTATCACAAGAAAAGTACAATATATTCATTTTTTAAAAGCAATTAGATGCAAATAACTTTGGATTTCCACCTATATACAGCATATAAAATTCTATGTTTTATATTTGCATATTTTTTATTATGAACCTTTAAATTCATATGTGCCACTTTCAGAGAGACAGTAGATTTTAAAAAGGTACTTTTACAACACCACTTAAATAATATGTTTACACTTAAGCCTTTTAATAAAGCTTTTCCATTTATTCACCTTGGCATGGCTTTTGTGAGATAGCTAATAATTATGCTCCACTTTAAAAGCTATAAATAGAAATAGCCTAGCCTGGAAACCTGGATTTTACTACAGCAAAAAAGTTTACTACTACTAAATGATTTGCATACTGTTAGAATTGGAAGAACATAAGTAATTCATGTGCTCTATTCCTTTCCCCAGTATATCTCCTAAGGAAAATGAAACTTATGATAATGATTATAAATGGGAAATAATGTATAACTGAATCCATTTTATAAACTGCCTGATAAAATACATATATGTGTGTGTTATACATATATGTGTGTGCGTATGTGTGTGTATGTGTAATATATATATGTATGTGCATATATATATATATATAGAGAGAGAGAGAGAGAGAGTAAGATTTATTTATTTATTTGAGAGAGAGAGAGAGCATGAGCAGGAGGGGCAGTGAGAGAGGGAGAGAGACTCTCAAGCAGACTCCACACGGAGCATGAAGCCTGATACAGGGCTCAATCTTACAACCCTGGGATTACCACTTGAGCCGAAACCAAGAGTCTAGCGCTTAACCCACTGCACCACCCAGGCTCCTAAAATATATTTTAAATGAGAAATATATCAACATACATCATTAAGATATGGAGAACAAAATACTGAACAGAAATCACTGCAATCAAAGTTAGAAAAGAATGTCTAAACTACAAAAGGAAGCACAATTAATACCATGGGGTAGAGATGTTACAGAGACAAAAGAGAGAAAGAGAAGAACTAGGATAAAACAAGGATCTGTTGTTTTCATGAGTGACGGAAAAAAGCAACTAACGGAAATGTGTATATTAAAAAAAAAGTTAAGGCATAGTGGAAGAGAAATGTACATGTCAAAAGTATGAGGTGAGTTAGAAAATTTAATAGAAAAAAATGATGATCTGTTGTTACCATGAGGGAGGGAGAAAATAGCTGACTGAGGAGAATCGTGTATATCAAAAAGAACTGATGATAAGTGAAAGAGAAATATCAAAAGCATAAGGCAAATTCAAAATTTAGTACCAAAAAAATCGATCTAGAAGGGCATATAGGAAAACCAGAAAGAAGTAAAACAGGAACTTAAGGGGGACTTCACATGGTGTGATTCCACAGAAGAAAACAAACTGAAGAATCCACATTTCCTTCAAATCCCAAATTTCAAGTCTGTAGGTTATTAATCTAAGGACTTAAAATGATTCTAGCTGGTTAAAACAGTTAAGGTAAAACAGTGGATTCTAAAATGATTCAATTCAGTGCCTTGAGCATTATCCAGAAAAAAATAAAACAACAAATAAATGTAGTACCAAAGTTTAACATGCACAGACAATGCACGCCACTCTAAAGAGCTATAACCACATATTAAAAGCTGAGTTATTTCAGATAAAAATCCAGAGAAAATCCTTTACAGAAATATATGTCGAATAGTGTCAGACACAAACTTCAGTGAATTTACACAATATTTTTGCACACCTACCTGTAGGAAAAAGTGACATTTGTCAGATACAGTCACAATAAAAAAAAAAAGTAAAGGAACTATTCCTTTCTACCAGTGCAACTGGGAATTTAATAGAGGTGTCAAAGATTAAAAAAATATATATTCTCAGAGAATGTCAGTAATCAAAATATCTTTTGTAGATTTAACCTTAGTGTTCTTTTCTTTTCATATTACATTAAAGTGATTATCACCACAAATACTCTATTTTGAGACCTGAAATGTTATTAAACTAAAGGTTGCTATACATACATGAGCTTGGGGACATGAATAAAGTGGATTATTTCAGTATAAATTTAACAAAGATTTAGGAGAAGCTCTTTCACAATGGGTAATATCCTAAGGCAAGAAGAGGAAGGGGTTATAAGTCACAATACATCATTCCCATTATATCTAATATAACATGGAATAACCAGAGTATCACATTATTTCAGTCTTTACAATGGAGTTATGAAGCTCACAGATCTTATCATTTCTCTATGCCCTAAGTCAATTTAATCATTAATATTTTCTTCTCATAAAAACAAAGGACAACATTTCGAATGAATGACTGCCAAAAGTTAATCAATTTAAATGTTTAGTATATAAATTAAATAAAGCTAGATTTTTTGGCATTTTTTAATTTATTTAGTTTTAATTGAAGTATAGTTGATATATAATATTAGTTTCAGGTATACAATATAGCAATTTGACAATTACATACACAGGAAATGCTTAGCCTAGGAAAGGTAGTTACTGTGTGTCACCACTCAAAGTTATTACGGTATAATTAACTACATTCCTGACACAGCTAGATTTTAAAAACATACCTTTGTTTGTATTTTTTGATGACCAGAAGACAACATTTGATGAGCAGAATCACAAAGTTGAAAGAAGAATAAAAAGACAAATAATTAGGGGCGTCTGGGTGGCTCAGTGGGTTAAGCCGCTGCCTTTGCTCGGGTCATGATCTCAGGGTCCTGGGATCGAGTCCCGCATCAGGCTCTCTGCTCAGCAGGGGGCCTGCTTCCCTTCCCCTCTCTCTGCCTGCCTCTCTGCCTGCTGTGATCTCTCTCCTCAAATAAATAAAATCTTTTTTAAAAAAGACAAATAATTAAAAATGCACATAGGAGTTTGGGTCATGCTTTTATATTGTCATCAAAATAAAATTAAGGAATCAGATCATGACTACCACCACTACTATTACTACTACTACTGACTCTATATACTGTTTATTACATACAGTCAGTATTTTAAGTGCTTTCTCTAGTTTTCCCAAAATTTATTCAAATTTTAAATTAGGGGTCATTTTAAATTAGGATGTAATATATTTAATTTTATATATAACATTCCATATATAATGTACTTCATATATTATGAAAGCTGAAAATCTGATAATGCTAAATTTAGAGGAGTTGTGATCTTCAAAATTTGAACATGAATTCTTTCTGAATCCAATGTTTGAAAGGTCAGGAAGAGTTAAGAAGTGAAGAACATGGAAATGGAAAAGGTGACAGAGGCTTTTATTTTATTCCCCCCAACAGCACCTTGCACATTATATGTACACTGTGGATGCTTAGTGTGCACAAATACTGTGATGGCACATGGTCTTTCACTACCAAAGCATTTTCTGTCATGAGCAAAGGAAGATGTGAGTGAAGTTTATAAGCAACAGAGATGCCAAGGAGAAGAACCACCTGCTCAACAGTTGGCACTGACTGATTCCAATATGGCATGATAACCTGCGTAGAAGAAACAATGAACTGACTAGTCTCCCATTAAAACAAGAGGACATAAATAGTATTACTTCCTATACCATAAAATAGCCTAGTCATCTTTATCAATTTCATGGGATTTGTATCACCATATTCCATTAGGTGAAAAAAATAATTTCCAACTTAAACAATATACTAATTGCTAAAACGTTCGCATATCAAAGGAAAAAAGTAAAATATGATATTTAAATATGCCTTTTGAATGTGGCTTTGTTTCAAATTTTGTTCAAAATAATTTTCATCTGAAGGTAGTAGCTGCCTACAATTACCCTCTCAGAATAAGCTCAAGTAATTGGTGTTAATATGTAAATAATATTCAGCACATATTTAGCTATTGGGCATCCTTGTCTATATGAGGCAAGGGTAAAGAAATGGGCCTCATTCTATGCATCAGAACTTCCAGAAAGAAGTTCTTATCAGAAATGTAGTGATAACCCTGGCTGCTTGCCATCAGGTGGTAGTAGGAGCTTTTCATTTCAGCCTTTTGAGCTCTATGGAAGGCAAAATTATGACCCCCAAGTCTAAGGTGTCTAAATCCTAATCCTCAGAACCTGTGAATATATTAGGTTCCATGGCAAAGGGAAATTAAGGTTGCTAATCAGCTGACTTTAGAATAAAGAGATTAGGAGCACCTCACAGCTCAGTGAGTTAAGCATCTGACTCTTGGTTTCCTTTAAGGTCATGATCTCAAGGTCATGGGATTGAGCACTGCATTGAGGTCCACACTCAGCATGGAGTCTGCTTGTCCTCTGCTCCTCCCCTACTCTCACTCACTCTCTCTCTCAGATAAAATCTTTTTTTAAAAAATAGAGAGATTATTCTGGATCATCTAGGTGGGCCCAATGTTATCACAGAAGTTTTCTAAAAGTGGAAGTGAGAATCAGAAGACAGAAAAACAAGAGTGTGAAAAAGACCATCCTAACATTGTGAGCTCTGTAGACGGAGAAAAGGGACCTGAGCCAAGGTAACTAGATGAGTTTTAGAAAGTAGAAATGGCAAGAAAACAAGTTTTCCCCCAGAGCCTCCAGTAAGAAACAGAGCCATTGATCCACACCCTGATTTTAGCCCACATAGATCCATTTTGGACTTCTGACCTCCAGAACTGTAAGACAAATTTGTCATGTTTACACCTCTAAATTTGTGGTTGTTACAGTTGCAAAAGAAAACTAATACAAACCCATGTCACACTGTTAGTAGTAGACAGAAAACAAATACCTCTTTCTTCAAAATTAACAGCAGAATCTTGACTGAAGTCTTATACTACCATAAGAATTCCCAACTCTTCAATCAAAAATATATGAAAAATGGATAAGTATTAACTAACAGAAAAGAAAAAATTGAGCACTTCATATGTGCATATAATTTTTCATTAAATCAATATCATTTAAAATTAAAATTAAGGGGCGCCTGATTGTCTTGGTCGTTAAGGATCTGTCTTCGGCTCAGGTCACAATCCTAGGGTCCTGGGATCAAGCCCCACATCAGGCTCCTTGCTTGGTGAGAAGCCTGCTTCTCCCTCTCCTACTCCCCCTGCTTGTGCTCCCTCTCTCACCGTGTCCCATTCAGTCAAATAAATAAAATCTAAAAATAAATAAATAAATAAATAAATACAGAACAGAATTTAAATTAAGTGTGTTTACAAAAGATAAAGCTTTATCATTCATACTGGAAAGTAGCTATTTATTTCCTAAGATACTGATTTATATACTTGTGAAACACTACTTAAAAAATAAGACCCACTCATTCCATAATTTAAATCTGTATTTTTATGACCATGCTAGAATGTTTACAAATTAAGAGAAATGCAATATATTGACCTTCATCTTTTTTTCATTCAACTGAGTGAAAAAAGTACCCTGAGGGGATATTGTTCAGTATTTCCAAGAATCATATGAAGCTCTTTCACTGCAATGTATATTTATAAAAACTTAGTTAGAAGTCAAAATTACTGCTAAAAATATGAATTAAGAATACTTCACATGTTGTATCCCTAGAAAACAAAGGAATTTAAATTTCACAAAGATATATATATATATATATATACATATATATATATATATCTGTATATAAGTATTTATTTATCACTGCACAACCCCCCAAACCATACACTATGATCACTGGATTTGAGGTCACCGTTATTTCCCTTTTCATAATTTTATAGATACTCAGATTTGGTCAATTAATGAAGTGTTTATTTTGGCCTTTGCTTGATATTGTCAACACAATGGTAACAATATTCATGATAAGCATATCTGTGTTGGCAGATGACGGTCTTTGGAGGGGTATCTGGACTCATGGTAACAGTCTGCTATATTGCCAATGAGGCCCTTATTCACTGGAATTTTCTATTTAATACAAATGGTTCTTATCAGAAAAGTGTTATTCATGACAGAAAAGAAGTTTTGTAATTTTATATTCCTTTCTATTTGATTCTAAATATTAAACATGTCTCTCTATTCTTAGATAAATATATTTTATGTATATAATATATATATTTCTTCCACACATAAATGTATATAAATATATAAATTTTTTACTACAGAAGAAACAAAAAGTGTTATTAGATATAAAATCTGCATATTTTATGCTGCTGAAATTGAGGGCTATATTTTGGCTTGCCACTACCTCTCCAGGTGGCATGGCTAAGTTCCCTTGTGAAGCTAGCTCGAGGCATCCTGTCATTGCTACAAGCTGGTTTTTGTTGCCCTTGACTGTCCTTTCTCAGATTGTTCTTCCTCTTCAGATTACTCTTCCTTCTCCTCATAAGTACCCTCCCTTTCTCCTCTTGACAGAGGATTGATCCCTACCAAGGTGTGACATACAGAGAAAAAAGAAAAAAAAAAAAAAACTGGTATTGAGAGTCAGGAAATGTAGCACTAGCTTTGGGATCTATAACTTTGTGGGCAGCGCTCTGCCACTCTGTCTCAATCTCGCCAACTGTATGTATATTGCAGGCAATGGGTTCAGTAATCTTTATAGTCCATTCAGGATCTGAAAAGCTGTAATTCTTTGAGCTACAGAATACCCATCTAGGCTTACCTTTGGAGCTTAAGGCCCTAAAGCCAAAAGTAAAGGCTAATGTCACTGCCATTTTAGACATGTTTATATTTCATGTGATGCTACCTGAGGAAGGAAATATTGTCAAAACTTCAAAAGAATGACTGAATCTCTAATGAAAGAATTTTAGAACACAGTGTGGTATTTTGGATTTCCCTCTGAAGTCACCATTTGAGAGATAAGAATAGTTCTACATACTGCCAATGGCCATGACACAACTTGGAAAACAAGGCAATTTCACTATTGAACAATCTGAATTCTCATTCAAAGAGTGAATGTGGATAAGGATGGCTGAGTCTATATTTAAATTTTGCAGGCAGGTGAGATCTTACATGCAGCTTTGTTCCATCCTAACGTTCCTAAGGTACATCCCCATACAAATAAACCTGTTTCCCAAGAAATTCCTTGTTCCCATTCTGTCCACTAGAGAAAGGAAGAGATTTTTCTTTACATCTACTAGCACGTGTGATGGAAAATCCTGCCAACCCACGTAAAAATGGTAGGATTTTCAGCAGTCAAGACGTGCTGTGAATAAAAGTCCTTGTTGATTCGTCGGAGTCCTTTTTATTTTTTCACCAAAACCATCACAGTAAACAAAGCAATGACAGTGAGCCAAGTTACACTGGTGGCACAAACACCTCTTTTAACAACTGAACTGGCTGTTGGGGACTGACCACTCCTTTAATTATACCTCAGAAACTCACACACTGAGAAAAGAGCCAGACATACTGCCTGAGTTCCTAGTGTGGATTGGCTCGGGACCAAATCCTTTGCGTCAGTTCTCTCTTCTTTCATCCTCCCTCAATGTGGTGCTGTTATATGAGATTACCCTATTTCTGCTTTCTTTCTTATCCCCTTTCATGGCCTCAGATAAATTTCTTACTCCAGCCCCCACTGTTCTCAGCCAGCAATATTTTCCAAGTTGAAACACTTTTCCCTTCAATATACGGTCTGTTCAACAGTTGAAGCACTCAGGCACCATGTCTATACCATTCATTTATCCATTATTAATTTATTCATTCATTCAATGTATTGATCTGTAATGGTTTTTGTTATTAGTGATAGGGAACCTCGCAGATCATTGGGGAGAGAAATCCAATATAAGAATACATTATAATAGAATATGTAAAATTTCCCAGGACATCAGAAGAAAGAATGGCTATCATTTTTCAAAGAGCTGGCAACAATTTGTTAAAAGGCTAAACAATATACTGTCTTGAGTTATTTGATTTATGATACAAAGCTCAAGAAAACAATGACCTTATCTAAAAGGTCACTGTATCGCCTCAACAGTACCTTGTAAATAATGGATACATTGTAGGTGCTCAATAAATGCATATATTTTAACCATTCATCATGGCATCATGGCAGAGACACAGGCTGGTTTTTCTGCCCTTAACATTTCTCTCAGGCTGTCTTCTACCTCTTTTCTTTTCACAAGTACTTTTCTTTTGTCTTTTTGGCAGAGTTGATCCGTACCAACATGTGGTATAGAAGGAAGAACTGTGAGTTCCAATTAGGTTCAGATTAGTAGAAAACGTAGACAAAACTAAAGTTCATACATGTGATTTCTCTCTTGGCCTCTTATTTTGACTCTCATACATGACCAGAAGTCCTATTTCTGACACCAACTGGTCTTTTTGCAAGTGGATCTACTTGTTTTAAAAAGATTCCAGATGCTTCATCTTCAAGTGTGGAAAAAAATCTACCTCCTCAGTCCTATATGTGGATGGTTCCCCAATCTTTACACCTTTGACCATTTATTTATATATAAATATATTTATTGAACAGTTGTTACTTTGTTAAGAGTTGTGGGGGATACAGAGCTGAGAGGTGTACCCACTTTGGTTGGTAATAACTCTTTCTTCTTCCATTTCCCTCCTTTCAAGTGTTAGCCTAACCTGTTTACTTCTGTTAACACTGCTAATCCAGTTCTAGTAGAATAAGTATGTTTAGGTGTGTCTCCTTTATGACACACTGAATACAGGTCTAACACTGGGCTTAACTCTGAATGTACTTACATTTGAGAAAATAGATCCAATAAAGTTTAAAGAATGTAGCTAAGATCCCAAGGATGTTAATTGTGAATCTTCCTTCTTATAGGCTCCAGATGCAGGCAACAATAGGTAACAGACCTACTAAGGATAGTTTTAAATAATGTAAATCCACTTCAGCTCATTACTCACATCTAGATGATATTTCATTTTTATTAAGATTTTATTTATTTATTTACTTGTCAGCGAGAGAGAAAGAGAGAGAGCACACACACATACACAAGAAGCAGACTCTCCACTGAGCAAGGAGCCTGATGTGGGACTTAATCCCAGGACCCTGGGATCACAACCTGAGTTGAAGGTATATGTTTAACTGACTGAGCCACCCAGGCGCCCCCAGACAGGCGATTGTTCTTGAGAACTGAAAGGGACTCTTCCCAAGAAGACTCTTTAAAATAAGAGAGCCCAAGAGAAAACTCCTCTGGGAGACACGATCTGAAAAGAAGGTATAAATTGCCAGAGACCTGGACGTCTCCAGTGGTTTAAAATATCAGAAGAATCCACAAAATTGCTTCATAAGAAAAACAACAAACATTTAAGCATCTGAAACACAGAGCAGTTTGACACCAGATTAAACTGCACCAGTTATATAAAACTGTAAGTAAGACTATATATTAGACTGCATTAGACTATTTAACAGCAAGGGGGGAAAAGAGTCAATTTTTAATACCTAATAGTGTCTAGAAAACTAGGAGGAAAACTAGGAGCTGAAAAGAATCCATAGAGCTTATTTCAAGGCATGACAGTTGGAAAGAATGTTGCCATCTGTTTGTTTCTACTGAATCTAACTTGTTCAATAACTGGTGACACCAACTATTTGTAGAAGCCAAATTTCCTAGTCCCAAATCCACTATTATCTTTATTTTCTTTAGAAATATTTTCTATTTATTTATATTTTATATATATATAAATACATATTTACATATATGTTTATATTTTAGAAATATATACATATATAGGGAATACCAATTAGCTCTATACATGGTGGAGAGTAAAGACTTTAGAAACATAATATTCCAGTACAGTTTTCAACCTCGTTTTGGCCATAGTTCAAGAGAAAGTAAGGAAGAAAAAAGGAGGGAGGGAAGCAAGGGGGAGAAGGAAAGAGGAGGGAGGAAAGGAAGAAAAAATCAATTTTCAAAAGATGTCTTTGACATAATCAGGGAAATTTGAATATGGACTGGGTAGTTGATACTGGGTAATTAGTAATAAGTTTGTTAGCTGTGATAATGATAAGGTGGTTATGTCTAAAATGGCCTTCCATGTGAATTAAGCACACTGACATATAGACAGTAAAAGTAAAAGAAGCCTGGTATGATATTATGATTTATAATAATTTTTTATTTGTTCTTCATCCTATTCTGGCACGGAGCCGTAAAGCCCTTGGAATTTCCTAAGTGATGAGAGCTATACAGGGGTCTTTGTTATGTTGATAGGTGGACCTTTGGAAAGCACCTAAGGATGGAGGCTGATTGCCAGAGGAACCAACAATGTGATTACAGGATTCTAACTTTCAGTTTCACCCACTAACCTCCAGGGAGGGGAATGAGGCTGAAGGCTGGGTCAGTTGACAATTGGCCAATGATTTAATCAATCGTGCCAATCATTCACTACATGAAGCCTCCAAGAAACCCAAAAGGACAGGGCTCAGAATTTCTAGGTTGGTGATGTGTGGAGACACGAGGAGAGTGACACAACTGAAAAGGGCATAGAAGCTGTGTCCTTTCCTCATACCTTGCCCTATGCATCTCTTTCATTTGGCTGTTACTGAGTTATATCCTTTTATAATAAACTGGTGATCTAGTAAGTAAACAGTCTCCTGAGTTTTGTGAACTGCTCCAACTAGATAGCATCAGAAATGAGTTGAATGTAGGACACCAGCTGGTGTCCAGAGAATTGCTTGGATGTGTGCTGAAATCTGCGTCCTGTCATATACTATAACAGGGTCCAGAACCCTAATACCTAGTATTTGCTTTAAAATATTCCAGAGCGGGAGAAAAGTAGTGGAAATAGATAAAACAAATTGAAAAAATACAGATAAATTTTGTATAGGTCATAGGTACACAGATACATTTTTCTATTCTCCTTACTGTTAAGGGTGATTGAATTTTCCGTAATAAGGAGTTAAAAATGAATAAGAGAAGTTCACAGGTCCATATGTTTTGATTTGTTGTAACTCTGCCTCCTCTACAATTTTTGATTTACATGAGTAAAGCAGCTTCCTTCAAAGATCACTTCTGCATAAACACATCATACACTACATCTAATGCATTGTATTATAATTCCTTTACTTTGTAGAAAGTAGCCTGGAATCTAAAACTAATGACTTTATTCCAAAGCTGTTCTTTGCACTGGGAAAATCGGAGTTCTCCTATGAAAATAATTGAGAGCTGAATGTCCTAAGTCTCCCTTAACATAATGGTTAAGACTCGGGGCGCCTGGGTGGCTCAGCGGGTTAAGCCGCTGCCTTCAGCTCAGGTCATGAACTCGGAGTCCTGGGATGGAGCCCCACATCGGGCTCTCTGCTCAGCAGGGAGCCTGCTTCCTCCTCTCTCTCTGCCTGCCTCTCTGCCTGCTTGTGATCTCTCTCAAATAAATAAATAAAATCTTTAAAAAAAAAAAACATAATGGTTAAGACTCAATTTACCAAGGTCCTAGTACCACATCTTTGCATCCATATTTTAGATACCATATCTTTAATGAGGCCATAAGAATTCTGTGACAGAGAGGTCTGTGAAGAGCATAGGCCCTTCAAAGACAATTGAGGAATGGAAACTGATCATCTTTTGGACGCATTTGTGTAAGAGATAGCTGAACCCTGTCCGGCTGAACTAATTCAAACTACTTATTTAAAATATACTTCCATATTTGTTGTCAATTTTAATATATTCTAATGCCTCTGATCCTGAAATAAGTTCTGCTTAATTTTCTTAATTTATTATCATCCTTGCTGCATTGGTGACATAGTTAAATGTGTCTATACACCCACAAAACAAAACGAAACACCTTGCAGAATGGAATCCAGTGGATTGGAAGAAAGTTATATAGAAATAGTTGAGCTCTCTTTATTTTTTCTCTTGTTCTCTCCTTTTTTAAAATAAAAACTGCTACAAAAATTATTATTATTTTTTTTACAATTCTCAATGTAAAAACAAAACTATAAAAAAAAGGTAGACATCAATGACTATAAATAGAAAAATAACTAGGAAAG
Organism: Mustela nigripes; assembly: GCF_022355385.1. Lineage (NCBI taxonomy): Eukaryota > Metazoa > Chordata > Mammalia > Carnivora > Mustelidae > Mustela > Mustela nigripes. The sequence continues at coordinate 83,088,802 of NC_081560.1, read as the reverse complement.
TTAAAATCTTAATTCAAGACATTTGGGGATATCTCACCTAAGGTTTCATGTACATTTTACTTTTTTGCATGTGTATGTATATTATACTTCATAAAAACTGCCTAAGTAGTCCCAAAAACCTATGTTCTAATAAGTATAAAATAAAAATTCTAAGTGACATAAAAGAATTGTATCATAAATTAATTAGCAGCATGTTTTTTTCTTAGTGATAGACAAAATAATGTCATATCTTAAATTCTATGAAATTCAATATTTGAAATGGAATAAAGTTTATGAATATGTGACTCATTCATGTAGGTTACATAATAAATAAATAATTAATGGGAATTACAGATGATCAAAAACATGTCCTTAATGCTAACAGCATTCTTTAAAGAAATAGTCGTGATTTTATAGAATCACTCCCCAAAACCAGAGATACAGTAATAACGCTTGTAGCCCACGGAGCTATCAAATGAGGACGCTTCTGGATGTTTACATATACTCGCTCTAAATATCTTCCTTCCTATTCCCAAAATTGGGAAACTGGATATACCTGGGTTATTGTCAGAACCTCAGAACCACAATCAGTTTAGATAAGGAGTTAAACTTCAGACCGTTAAGGTGAAAGACTGTAACAAAGAAATAGGCCAACATGAAAGCTGTGGTCACTGTCATCTTGGAATAAAAGACTTCAGTTATTACCTTTAGAGCTTTGGGAGTGGTCTCTCCACAGAGAAGGAGGAGGTCCTAGAATGAAGACCACCTGAGCCTCGTTCAGTTTTATGATTATATGTTTCTAAATAAAATCCTGTGAACATGCTCATAAATATTGGCTGATACATTCTTTAACTAGTACTCACCCTTGAGTTCATTAGCCCCATCAGTGGAAGCAAAAGTGAGAAGTTTCAATATCCATGAAATAATATTTTATCCAATAGCCATAAAAATTATGCATAAGCTCAGTTCATACATTTTATTTTGTATTACCTTTGACATAAAATTAAAGAAAAATTAGCAATGCCATCCAAACACCATTCCTAGAAAAATAAACAATCCAACTTCTCTCAGAGACTCATCATTGAATAAATTTACTACTTTATTTCTAATTCATATATTTATTACTACTTCTTCATTATTCTGAAGTGTCAATGGCTCTTAAGGTAATTTTTAACGATAAGTTTTAAAATATTAAAGTGAGTGAGAGTCTTTATATTTTCTTTACTAATCATTGCCTATTCTTGTTCTCTCATTCATATGTTTTGATAGATTACTATTCACACAGAAGGAAAGCGGATGCTAATCTTTCTAAAATAATCATTTTTGACATGATGACTATTACAACAAGTTTGTTTAATCAATACTGCTGTAAGAACAATATTTAAAAGTCTTGTCACAAAATAAAAGACTATTAGAAAAATATAAGAAGAGGAAAGGGAGAGGAAAAAGAATGTATGCTTTTTCTTTAACTAGTACTCACCCTAAAGTCATTAGCCCCATAGCTGCCTCAGCTGCCTAAGCTCCCCCAAGCTGCCTAAGTAGGGACAAAATGTGTGAATGTTGTAGCATTAAGCTTTGGATCCTCCAAATGATCATGACTGTATTTACTTAAGGGACAAGAGACAACTTTCTGCGGTGTCCAAAAATTAGCTTTGTTTTTGCATCTGAAGCTGTCTTTGAAGATTCATACAATATATAAAAAGTAAAGCATTAACAAGACAATTATAGGAGTATTTGAACTATTTATTAAACACCAACTTATCTCCTTATTCATGCTAAACAGATTTCTTGTGAAATAAAAACTTTCTGCTGTAAATATTTATCTTAATTTTATTGAAAGATTAAATATAAAGCTCCTAAAAGGCTATTTTATTCTTATGCTGGAAAACAGATGACATGAAAAATTTGAGCGAAAGAGTCAAAATAATCCTAGTACTCTCCAGTAGCATAACAAATGAAAAAAGATATTCCCCCATCCAATAAAATGTCTACCTACATGTACCTAAAGATATACTGCAGAGAGCTAATTGGTGGCCCATATTGGCCCAGGAGGGCATATTATGGTTACATCAATGCACAGTGGGATGTCCCAGTAGAACTAAATATAAGGCAGCTTTGATTCCTTTGCTCAGGACCATCTAACCTAATTTTAGATAGCCTGGATCTTTATCTGAGCAACTTTGTGGAAAGCATGCTCTGATTCTATTGTCCCAGAAAGCAGAGCAAAATATGCATCAACTGACCTTTAAGTAACTGCATTTTGAAATAATATAAAGGAGGAAAGCATTGCACACACTCACACAAATACACACCTCTGTCTCCACCCTTTCTCTAAGAATTAAGTTTAAAATGCTGTAATACTGCAAAGATACTGCTTTACGAATATAACCAATGCCATTAAAATCAGCCTGTTGTGAAAACAAGCAACTACTTAAAAGTGTGGACTATTTCCAGAAATGCCCCTACTCATCACCTATACACAGCCATTGTAAAACTCCATAGGATATCTACTTGTTTTCCTAACAATACTGATTCTTAAATGTATTTTGTATCAGATTCACTTTTCTCGATTTCAACATTATTCATCTTTTCTGTGATCAATGTGGAAGTGAAGAAAACAAACACAGCACTGAGCATTTCAGACAGGGTAATTAAACATGTGGTTTCTCCAGGCACATATTACAGCATCAGCATTTACAGCTCAAGAAGCCATGGATGAGTCAGGCTAAAATAAAGTCTTCAATGGAGCTGGTACTTTATTTTGCACATATGCTACCAAGATGACATCATCATGGTTAAATTCATAATCTACTAATATTGTGTTGAGAACTCCAAAGTTCAAGCATTCTTATTCAAACCATAAAAATCAAGGGAATGCCAGACCCTACCCTGACATCACTTAGAAGTTTCTGCTGTATTTTTTCTTTTTATTGCATTAAAATAATGTTAACATCAAGTGTGGATCTATAAGAACTTAATGTCATGGCTTCAAGTTATGAGAAAGTTTCTATACAAATGAAGGGGTGCTCTATTTATTATTCATTATCTCAAAAGTGATAGTATGAATATGTTATAAAATCAAATGTTATCCATAAAAATCAAAAAATTAAAACAGTGAAGAAAATGTAACAATAGAAGATAGAAAAACAAAATATTCCATAGGATACCAAAGAATGTGTGAACTATTTGAGAGATACAAAGAAAGTAAATGTCATAGTCCTACCACAATAAATCTGGTTGACATTATTATTGTAATAACAGCTGATGTGCAGGCAGATGATTTTATCTATTTTATTCACCTAGATCCCCACTATGGTGTCTGGCCTACAGTAAACTCTCAATAAATATTTATTAAATAAATTCAGTGTGTTGTTTGATCCTTACAAGAAACCTTTAGTATTATTGTTACCATCTTTCTTTTTATTGTTCTTATTTTATCCTTTACTATTATTATTAATATTCTACAAGTGAGAAATCAGAGTGTGAGAGAATAGCATAAAATGTCTGACTTACAATCCATTTTGTCTGACTCCAAAGCACCAGTGCTCTTGTTGATAAAAAACAGATCTCTTATGAGACACTATGTGAAAAGGGTCAATAAATATTAGAGGAGATCACTATAAGCTGGGCTGGTAACCAAAATTTCATCAAGGATACAGATAGGAGTTAAAAATCAGAGTACAGCCAGAATTAAAATAAGCAGAAGGAGATGATATTTAGAGAAAAGAGGCAGCATGAGAAAAGAGGGGCAATAAGGCACAATTAACATTCAGCATCCTTTAACAGACCTATCTGGCTCGCATGCAGTGTGGAATGCATGCACAGGCTTCCCTAGGGTAGGCATGTTCAGTACTCAAAACCGTGTGGGGAAATACAGCAGTCAGAGGTCAGTAATAAGTTAGAGTGCCAGAAATACTAGAAGTCTGAAAGCTTTTGGAACCACAAATTAGAAATAAACCAGAGGTAAAGGGTGCCAGATAAATCATAATTTAAGGGAAATTGCAATGTTGGAGGGCTCAATAGGGGTTCTATTATCCTGTAAGTACCAGTCATCCAGGAGACATGTGAGGCTACAAAAACTCAGGGCAAATTACCTGAGGGCCAGATGAATTGAGCCCAATAATTTAGAAGGAACACATTTCAAAAAGACCTGCAGAGATATCAAAGGTAGCATAGTGGGGAGGGTATAAATTAAAAGAGTATATTCAAGTTAGAAGCTGTGTATGAATTGGAGCCAATAACCTTAAGTGTCAATGAGAGCTGAGGAGTCTAAGACAGAGTCTTGGAGCTGCTTGTCTAAGTCACATATGCTTAACCTCTTTTGTGACATTATTGAGCTTCCAATGGTAGCATGTGCTGTTGTTGGCCTCATGACAAAGTATTGTAGCACAGCAATGAACCTGATACTGTAAAATCATTTTCTGGGCTGGGTGTGCCTTGAACTGCAAATTTGTAGGGGGGAAAAGTGTTGCAAGAGGCAAAGGAAATGTAATTGGGGGTAAAATGAAACTCTGGTCAAAGATGTGTTCTGATAGGTTCAGGAAGACAGGTATTGAGAGACATAACCAGAAAAATAGACTGAAGAAAGACTGTAAAATCCTTGAATGTTTAAGGAAAAAGTCTGGATATTTTGTTCTAGGAAATGGGAGGCAACGGAGATTTTGAGTTGGGAAGTACTCTGATAAAAGCTTTCTTTTTAGGAAGATGAATATCGAGCAATGTGATCTACAAAACAGAGATAAAAACAAAGGATACCAATTAGGAAGCTATTCTAATAATTTAGAAGTGAGGCAAGCAATACTTTAATTATATCCTCAACGACAGGAATGCAGAGCTTTGGAATACTCTAAATAAGGAGCAATAGGGAACTGAAGAGCCAATAAGAGAAATTCCTTATAATGAAAATTATGAGCCTTTATCTAGAGAGAGGTTGAAAAACAGACACAAATGCACATGTGTTCCTGTGTGCACATGTGTACATGCACAAACACACAATTACACTTTATGTACAATGGAAAGAGTATTGTTTTAACTCACAGCAAATATATCAATGTATCACTTATGCTAGATGTAAAGTTTCAAACCTGTGATACTGGATGATAGGTATAAAACTCCATTACTCATATCATATGTATTTTTATGTATGTAGCAGATGTTTCTTTTTATTAAGTAAAAGTATAGCTTTTTGACAGAGCAAAATCATACACAATAATGCTGAATGTCTAAAATAATATACTATTTCAGAGAACACATTAAAATGAATTTAGATTCTAAACATTCTTTTGAAAATTTATACTTCAGCCAACACAACTAATATGTCAGTAACCCATCTGAAAACACTGAGCCACCCTCTAGTGGACTGTTTTTCAAGGGATATACTGGATTTACTCTTATCCTCCCACACTGCTCAGCAGCATATGTATGTCCTGAAAAAAGGTCCCAGGAAGAGAGCAGTTTACAACGCAAAGCTAAATGGCCCACATGGGACTGAAGACTTTCTTTCTGGCCCCACTAATGCAATCCCTACTCAACAAGATGCTAAAGAAACCATCTTGTTTTCATAAATTTGAGGTTAAGATGCTCTTTTTTTTTTTTTTTTTCATTTTGGCAGAGTGAGTATAAATTTAGTAAAGTTTAGTAAAATTTTTAGTTCAGGAAATATCATAACCAGAGTTGATATTTATCAGCCCAAATACTAATTAATTAATTAGTAATAATTAAATACTCATCAAATAATCAGTATCAGTGAAAACTGACTCCGGTAAAAGTCAGATCATTTATATTGTCGGAGTTGTGAGAGATAACCCATTCAGATTAAAGAAAGGTACACAGCTTTATTACAGATATCTAGATATCTGGACTGATAATTGTATTTGGGCTGTTCTTGACTACAGGGCACACCTGTTTTAATTTTTCAAAATATGTAAGGGCTAATATAACACCTCAGCATAAGTTTTTGAGCCCAGAACTCATAAGGCATTGTTTTATTCTTCATTCCACCACTGTTATCTCATCAGGCATTTACAATATGATTCATTCAAAAAGGAATGCATTCAGTCTGGACCCTGAAATGATATACTTTATAGTTATTTTGGAGATTTGAGGTCTAATAATACCTATCAGTTGATGCTTTTTGTTATTTATTGCTATCATTTTTGTTCTAATGAACCAAAAGGAACAAATATTTATGAATGGTCAGATTTTTTATTTGTGTAGAGTTGGGGAACAGAGAGAATAATTTTTGACAGATAAAAGTAATTATTGGATTAAACACCAAATTTGAGACTTCAAAAAACTTCAACCAGGTAGCATAGTACTAGCATGACACTTCTATCTTATTTTTAAAATGCTTTCATTAACAAGATGAAAGAAATCATGGAAGGTTTTGGCCAATGCATCTGACAGGAGCATTTCATCATTACCAGCAATTGTCAGGATCTGGTCTAACCTGAAAAACTAGACAAATATTTGGGGCATTTTGCTTATTTTTTGCCTATCACATTATCTACTTGTATAAGTGGTTCTATTTCATGGCAATACAGTTGTCCCCATGCACATGGTGGGCCCTAATCAGAAGAAGAGTGTATAAAAGAAAGTTATACCCCAAACTGTAAAAAGCATATGCTTAGAAACACTCACAACACAGACTAAAACATTAAGTAGTTTGGATGGCTGAATACTTGAGTCCCAAAAGATAAAAGACACATGTTTTCATACCCAATAAGTAGGTATGTCATTTCTACATTTTCAATATGATGATTTCTTTAATTCATGACTTCTATACTGGTGTGTTAGTCTTATATTTCTTCCTATCTGAATTCACCCAGCCTTCACTGAGATCCAAACTAATGGGAATGTTTCATTGTTCTAAGCCTGACCTATTTGTTTCCACGGCAGTCCACAAGCCAGCTGTGCTCACAAGCAGTATCTGAAAAATGATGTTGAAATAGACAAAGCAGGCTCTCAGGACGAGTCATGCTAAAGGAAATAACTCTGGGCAATTCTGAAATAGTAACATAACCACCATATTAGTTGGTTATGATATGCTAATAAATACTACATGACCCTTTGGGCAATAGAGTGGAATTATTTAAACCCATATTCCACACTTTTAGCTCAACTCCATCACCCAAATTAGCATTCTTTGTCCTTGCCTAAATAATTTCCTCTGTGCTTATCAGTGCACTATTTTTTGCTTTGTTTGGGTGTCTTTTGTTTGTTTGCTGGTCTGTTTTTGTTTTAGTTTCTGCTTTTATGGTTGTTTGGGTGTCTTAATCCAAAACCAAATCATGAGGTATGCTTCAAGGTAATCACACATATCAGATACATATTGAGCTACAAAATGCTTTATATGTTACTCCCCCTTTCAGAGATTTTATGTAGTTTAATTATAATAACAAACACAATAAAAAAATACAAATGGTATATCAGAAACAAACACCCAAAATGACAGAAATACACATTTGTTTCTCTGAATTTAAAAAAAAAAAAAAAAAGGAAAAAAGATAGTAATAAACCCAAGCCATCTTAAGCATTTCACATTGACGTAACAAAATAAAATGAATCTCAGCTGGATTCATGGTTTTCTGCAATTTCAAACAGTAAGATATAAATCAATAAACTTGCTGCTTTTTTTTTTTTTTTTTGGCTTGCTTGATCTTATTTAGGAAGATTTTTCTACTATAGATTTTGTTCAAGGGAATAAGGCCAGGATCCCAGTGTGCAAAAATACAGCCTGACTCTGCAAAGGCTCAATCAGAAACTAAACTTGGAACTGCCCAATGGCAATAAATACAGAATGCCAAGGTAGATAGAGAAAACTGAATAATGGTAAAACAAAAGGTAGGGTGTTCTTGGCACACGGAATTATTTTCTCCCACACCAGAGCCAACTTCTTGTGTATCAGTGAAGCCTTTAAAATTTGAACTACTGTAATAAGTTTTAAAAAATGCTGGAAAGTTATAAAATAGAGAAGATAAAAAAGACAGGTAGGTAAATTCACAAAAATGTGTTATACTGATATCAAATAAATTTTTTGTTGTAACTAAAATCTTTCCCAACATTATAGCATTCTCTTGGAACCAAATATAAAGACATACATAAATATATATATTTGCACATTTTAGTAAGTGTCTTCAGAGGTGTTTTGAAATTCTTGTAAACGACCAACAAGAAACTACAGATTATCACATTCAATTTTCAATATCACTAGGAATCAGACATTAAAATGTTTTAGAAATGAGGATACCACCACTTAGAACCAGTAAGTTGTTTCTAAAATGTCAAAATTTTCTTTTGATTTCACAATATTAACTGTAACAAAATATACTTTATAAATTTTACCTGATCAGAAAAAATTCTAAGATGTAATACTCAATCTCTACTATGTGTACTGAGTAAAGGGTATAAATTAAGTATGGATATAACTGAAGTATAGTTTCTGTGGAGAGAAGAGATTTTAAGAAATAATTGGGAACATTATTTAAACATATGTATATTTAGATATTTATGATATACATTATACATTTGATACTATTTCTTTCATTATGTATTTTGGATAAGGCCATCACCGAAACATAGCAGAGAAATGAAAAGAAGATATATTTTTAGTCACTCAATCAACCAATCTTGGTGTCTATCCTATCTTTAGACTTCCTGTTGGATAAAATCATAAATATCCTTATGGTTTATGACTGCTTGATTTGGATTTCAGTAACTTGAGCTTGAAAATATCATAACTAATGTACGCTATTATATAGAGGTCCAAAGAAAGTAACAGTATAGAATTAGGAGTTAGGAGACATGTTTGTTTAATTCAGATAACTATCTTCACTATGTATATTCATTTAACTACAATTTTTCAATCCCAGAAAACCATGTTCAGGGCACTGGAAATACTAACATAAAATATTGCTTTTCCTTCAGAAGTTACTGGGTTTGCATATTAGAGATAGTCAATAAATCACAGAATATTAAAAATCACCGAACCCAGTGATCTGTTTCGCCAATCAGAAAATCTGAGGTCACATAACTAGTGGCAATACAAAGTAGAAATATGGACTCTCATCTCCCAGAACAGAAATAATGATAGAATCAAATGTTTGAGAATTATCTGGGAAAGAATTTTTTAAATAATGCTTCAAAATCTGGGCTGGATCATGTAAATCATTTCATTCTTCATGCCACAGTCTTACATCATGTAAAGTAAATACAATAATATTACACTTAAATATTTATTTCTATTCATGCCTTCTGGAATTCTTGATTTTTTTTATAATCTATAATAAAAATAGGATTTTTATTATATCTATAATAAAAAATATTTGCAACTAGACTAAGTTCTGGCCAATAGGATGTAAATGTAAGCATCTCATCTTCTCTTTTGGAAACTTTCACCAATATATGGCCAAATGTGTCCCTTTTTTCTCTCATCTCTCCTGCTATTTCAAATGTGCATATGTTGACTGAGTCACTAGGATTAGAACCATTCGTGGGGATAGAAGAACCAAGAAATGGAGCATTCTGGGTTCTAGATAACCATTATGCTTCTACATCAGACCTGAAAGACTGTGTGCAAGAGGCATCAACCTATGTCAAAATTACTGGTGTTTCTGATATTCTCACACAAATAGAACACTAACATCTTTAAGTAAAAAAAAAAATATATATATACCTATATATATATAAATATATATATTATTATATATGGTATAAGAGTAAATATAATAGTTAAAAAATATAAATAGTTAAAATATATATTGTATATGTACTATTATATATGGTATAATAGTATATATAAATAGAATATATAGTATATATACTATACATATTATACATAAGTACATATATAGTAGTGTAGATAATATATAAATACTTATACTATAAATAAATACCAGTACAATATGGTATTGTAGAAAATATGAGGTATATAAATGTTTTGATTATGTAACTATCATTGCCTGAGTCTAATGTTGTCTGAGTTATGTGACTGGAAATTAACCTTATAACATTTGTTATAATCCTGTGTCTTGTGCTATCTGCTTGGAAACATGTTGACAAATTACACACAAAGACATAAGAAAGAGAGAGAGAGAAAACACTGAAGCCCTTGGATAAAGGCTCCAACGACCACGGCTTATCTGCACTATAAAGCATTGTGCAGATTATTTAACAACAGGAAAGCTGCACCAGGAAACTCAGTGTTTGGACTTGAATAAAGGATACTGTATTGTTTTAAAGAAAGAATCTTTTCAGAGAAACATACAAACGATTGTTTAATCTATTGTGTTTAACAGAATCTAAGTGAATGTTCTTCAAATACATTATGCACCTTTGTCTTGACCCCAAACTGAGAATGGATCCTTGGATTCTTAAGAACCAGTGTTTTAGGTTTTGTTATGGAGCTGCCTGCTCAACTCCTATTAACTATACTCTAAACTCACAATTGCAGAACACTAATATGGGAGTTATTAGATAAAAGTATTATTCTAATAATTTGTTTAACTGAACACGTTCCAAAAATAAATGTACAGATTAGATCAAAAACTCATGTTCTGGACTAACTCAAACTCTCCTTCCATCTTCCACCTCTCTTTTCCTTATTCCCCTTTTTCCTTCTCATTCACTTCCTTGGCATCTTCATGGAAGAAATTCTCAGATCTACATAGGAGATTATCACTGTAATAAACCAGTGAGATAAAGCAAAGATAAAAAATGATTTTCTAGCTCTCGGAAATTATGAAACTAAGAAGGTTCTCATTTTCCCACAGCTTCCAACCCTTCCCTCTTGAGTTCAATGGAAGACACTGGTTATTTAATCTGTTAAAGTGTAGTGTTTTAAAAAATGTCTGCATATATAACTAGGATTGTCCAAGAAAATTGGACATTTACATTCTTTCCCCATAAATTTGTCAAACTAACCAGGGAGGCACAATGTCAGAGCTGAACTCTTTACACTTTGGTTCTGAAACCAGTTCTCCTTAGAATTTACTCTTTTTAAAGAAATTATTTTTGAACGACAGACTCAGACATCATGGGAAATCCTAGTCTATGTTAATGATATCTTAAGTTGCAAATACAATAAATCTATTCTCCCCTCTCTCTTGATTAGAACTGCCTTCCCATCTTCTCCACTTCTCAGATTACATAATTGCGTTCTTAAGCATTTTTGAAAATTAAGGTAACTTCTGTCTGAATACATGTATGGTTCTACAGTTAGTTTTAATACCAAAATAAATGAATAAATAAATAAATAAATATTTTACTCCCACCAAACTTCACTATCTTATCATTGGAAGGTTTTATTATGGAAACATTTAAAAATAAATTTTTTTAAGATTAAGATTTAAGAGAGAGATTTAAGAGTGAGCAGGAAGAGGCAGGAGAGTCAAAGGGAGAAGTAGCCTCCCTGCTGAGTAGGGAGTCCACTGTGGGACTCAATCTTGGGACTTCAGGATCATGACCTAAGCCGAAGGTAGTCGCTCAATCAACTAAGCCACCCAGGTTCCCAAAACATAAAATATTAATATGGTCTTTTATCTAATAGAAATGTATTACATACAATATAGAATGAAAATTAGCAGTCTGAAGATGCAAAAATTCATTCCTGTCTTGAAAAAGATAACTTCTTCATTCGATAAATACTGAGCACCTACTCTGTGAGGGAAATAATAAATGGGACTACAAAAATATTTAAGCTTGAATCCCCAAACCTAATAATTCTATGGAATGGTAGGCAGGTGATATGCATATAAATAATGATTTTGCAAGGTAGTTTATAAGTGTCCAAAGACTGAGGTAAATAAGAATGGAGATATCACTACTTCTAATTAAAACAATCAAAGAATTATTCAAGAAGGAGGTGATATTAGAGCCAGGCAGAAAGATATTCTTGTCTGAGGAAAGAACAAAAAGATGAAGATAAAATGAGCATGCCTGATAAGCAGTGTATATATAGGATGATGGTATCAAATACATATAGAAGGTTGTTAAGTGGGAAGTTTGCAATGTCAGGTAAAGCATTTAGAGTTTATTCAATAGGGGAGAAAAAAATTGGTAGTCATTTGCTGGATGGGTAAGGCATGGGAAAGACTGTCAGAAAGAAAATAGATTAGAAGCTATTGTATTACAGACATTAGAAATAAAGGGACACATACAGAGTGTTAACAGAAGAAAAAGAAAGCAAGAACAAGGTTAAGAAATATTTCCAAGACCTAACTAACAGAATTAAACAAATTAAGAAGTCTGAGAAAAGAGAAGGGATGGCATAGATTTCCATGTTTCCAGTTCAGGTGACCCAGGGATCAACAGCACCCTTGGAAGAAACTGGAAAAACAGGAGGCATAGCTTATTAAAATGGAAATAAATTGACTTGTACATTTTTTAAAGAAAGAAGCAGAGCATACATGTAGAAAGATACAGAGAACAATTAGAAAAGATGGAACTGGGTCTAGTCAGAGAAGACTGGATGAAAATTTGGCATTTGCCAGATTTAAAATTATGTCTATATATCTGTATATCTGTATAAATTTATATCTGTATAAATTCAATAAACAAAAATAGGCAGAGAAGTCTGCCTTTACTATTCATAAAGAAATATTTTCTTCAGAGGAAAATATAATAATTTGAATATCTGTAGAAATAAAGAGTTAAGATTAAAATGAAATAGTATGTGTATAAACCATTCCATCTTGAAGCCATTCCGCTTCAAATACATTACAGTCCTGAAACAATGGCTTGCACTCTCTGTGACTACTGCCATGATACCATCTTGCCATAGTGGTATTTACTTGGCTAGATCAAATTATTTAGAATATCATTACTTATGAACAGCCTGTCCTATCCTTATTCTTGGTGGGTTATAAATATATAAGAAGGGTAAAGAATGACTAGACTTATCAAGTGTCAAATTTTAAAATTCATAATTGTTATATCATCACCATCTTCATGTTTCTTCTTCATCAAGGAATAATCAGTAAAATCTTCAGAAGTTGAGTGTTAGGCAAATGAACAGGTAACTGAAAATACATCTGTACTGCATTTTTTGTTGAGTTATATTTAATGCCAAATCAGTTAATATTCTACTGAAAATGTATAATTGCCATTGCTCCTATTTGTTGAAGGCACGTCCTATGGGCACATACTGCATGGAGCACTGGGTGCAGTGTATAAACAATGAATTTTGGAACACTGAAAAGAAATAAAATAAGTGAAAAAAAATAATGATATGTAGCCCTTATTGTTTGCTGGGCATTAATTTAAGAGTTTTATATAAAAACTCATTTAATTCTTCCAAGCAACAACAACAACAACAAAAAGCCTACTTTTAAGAGCACAAAAACATCTAGTTTTCTGTACTTTCCAATAGTTAAATATTTGGACAGTATTTAGGGTATGTTTTATATAAAGACTTTATAAATATGCCTTGATTATCAATTATGAAAACAATAATAAATGTAGACTATGTGTAGCTTCATAAGAGAAATGACCTTTATACAAGTTCTTTTTTATGTAAGTTCTTTATATACTCTGCACATCTATGTAAATATTCCTGACACCAAATGCAGAGCTGCAATACTTCATAAATTAAGGATATATTTTTTCATTCACCAAAGTACTTCCCCACCTTTCATGAAAAAATGTTATTCAACAGAACAGCTTTCAATCTATTTCATTTTGTTTGAATTAAATCAGATTGTTTCAATATATAATAAATCTTGAATATAAATGTTGTTCTGTAATCCTCATTGACAAGTCAATAAATTAAAAAAGCAACATTTTGATTTCTCTGTATTTCTTAGCAAAATTTACAAGCAGAAAAAAAATTCTGCTCCCTATCGTCTATAGAGTTTTGTGTTCTTTTTTGGAAATTAGCAACAAAGGTAAAATATAAATTGAAAAAAAAAAAAAACTTGTTGCAAAAGTTTATTAGAGAATTTAGTATTTTTCATATATGTTAGAATTCTTTATATTAGAATTGACTTTTCTCTAATAATAACAATAATAAAATAATCTCATTGAATAGGGTCAAAAGTCTATCAATGAAATCTGAATCCTAGAGGAGAACATAGGCAGTAACCTCTTTGATATCAGCCACAGCAACTTCTTTCAAGATATGTCTCCAAAGGCAAAGGAAACTAAAGCGAAGATGAACTTTTGGGGCTTCATCAAGATCAAAAGCTTTTGCACAGCAAAGGAAAAGTCAACAAAACAAAGAGGCAACCCAGGGAATGGGAGAAGATATTTGCAAATGACAGTACAGACAAAAAGGTTGATATCCAGGATCTATAAAGAACTTCTCAAATTCAACACACACAAAACAGATAATCATGTCAAAAAATGGGCAGAAAACATGAACAGACACTTCACCAGTGAAGACATACAAATGGCTATCAGACACATGAAAAAATGTTCATAATCACTAGCCATCAGGGAGATTCAAATTAAAACCACATTGAGGGCGCCTGGGTGGCTCAGTGAGTTAATGCCTCTGCCTTCGGCTCAGGTCATGATCCCAGGGTCCTGGGATCGAGCCCCGCATCAGGCTCTCTGCTCAGCGGGGAGCCTGCTTCCTCCTCTCTCTCTGCCTCCTTCTCTGCCTACTTGTGTTCTCCATCTGTCAAATAAAGAAATAAAATCTTTAAAAAAACAACAACACATTGATATACCACTTTACACCAGTTAGAATGGCCAAAATTAGCAAGATAGTTAACAACGTGTGTTAGAGAGGATGTGGAGAAAGGGGAACCCTCTTACACTGTTGGTGGGAATGCAAGTTGGTGCAGCCACTTTGGAGAACAGTATGGAGATTCCTTAAGAAATTAAAAACAGAGCTTTCCTATGACCCTGCAATTGCAATTATCCCAAAGATACAGATGTAGTGAAAAGAAGAGCCATCTGTACCCCAATGTTTATAGCAGCAATGGCCACGGTTGCCAAACTGTGGAAAGATCCAAGATGCCCTTCAATGGAAGAATGGATAAGGAAGATGTGGTCCATATACACTATGGAGTATTATGCCTCCATCAGAAAGGATGAATATCCAACTTTTGTAGCAACATGGACGGGACTGGAAGAGATTATGCTGAGTGAAATAAGTCAAGCAGAGAGTCAATTATCATATGGTTTCATTTATTTGTGGAGCATAACAAATAACATGGAAGACATGGGGAGATGGAAAGGAGAAGGGAGTTGAGGGAAATTGGAAGGGGAGATGAACCATGAGAGACTATGGACTCTGAAAAACAACCTGAGGGTTTTGAAGGGGCGGGGGTGGGAGGTTGGAGGAGCCAGGTGGTGAGTATTATGGAGGGCACATATTGCATGGAGCAATGAGTGTGGTGCATAAACAATGAATTCTGCTACAATGAAGAAATTTTTAAAAAAATGTAAAAAAAAAAAAAAAGGCTATCAATGAAGACAATTCAGCAGTTGGATGTAATGGCTATTATCCAGTTTAATGATTTTGTTTTGTTTATGTTTTTTTGTTTTCTTTCAAGTTTAATTATTATTATTTTTTTTTAATAGAGGTTATAGGGTGCCTGAGTGACTAAGCCAGTTAAGTGTTTGCCTTCAGCTCAGGTCATAATCCCAGGGTCTTGGGATTGAGTTGAGCATGGGCTCCCTGTTCAGCGGGTAGCCTGCTCTCCCTCTCCCTCTGCCCGCTGCTCTGCCTACTTGTGATTGCTTTCTCTCTCTATCAAAGAAATAAATAAAATCTTTAAATAAATAAATAAATAAATAGGGGTTATTACTTAAAACAAAAGTGCCATCCTTGGCAAAAATGGCAAAAATGCCTTGTAAAATCTTTTAAAAATAAAGGTTTTAGACAAAACAGTGTTTCTATTGATAAACACTTCAGAAAATTTTTTAAATGTATTTTTTTAAGCTAAATGAATTCAAAATAAAATAAAATAATTTTCTAAAGAGGCAACCATGGTATTTATTGCAAAGAATGCAAGTGTACTTGAAATAAATTCTTAGTTAATAAATAGGAAATTTTAGGTTTAATTTCTTAAATATTGTATTTAAAGTGCTTAAATACAATACTGAATACAATACTGAATCAATAATTCAGTATTCTGCATTTAGTAATTCCTCTACCTCATAGTGGTAAAATAAGGCTTTGTAGAATTTTTAGTTAGCCTTGGCAATCAGCATTATATGGAAACAAATGACAAAAAAGCAACTGCACAAAGCATCTAATTTGATGTCTTTATTGACTTTATTCTCCCCTCCTGCTGAATCCACAAATTTATATAAAAGCTTCAGAGCAAATTTATTAGAATGAGCCAAATTCTTAGAGGTTCTTATTAAATCCCTTGTATCCTTGAGAATAAAGAAAAAACTGTGTGTGTGTGTGTTTGTGTGTGTATATGTGTGTGTGTGTGTGTTTGCCATAAAGTTATTAAAGAAATACAGAGGAAAAAAGCAACCTGTCTGAGCAAGTTTCTTGACTCCTACCCAATTGTCAGTTCCACAACTGACAAGTTGTCATTACACAACTTTCTGGAACCCCAGACATGAATGACAAAAAAAGTACCCAACAGCCTCCAAAACACCCAAGTACGCAATTGGGAATCTAACTATAAATATTGTTTATATTGTATGCAGTGACACACATGTGCTTATAACCTCTACTTCTTTACATATTACATGGGCAAGGAATATCACAGAACTCAACAAATACAAGTCCATTTTCACTCCAGGTTCAATAATAGAAAAGGACAATGGCCCAATCCATGAGAGGCAAGAAAGCGGCATCTTCCATACTATGTCATAGTACTAAACTGTGCCCTGCACATACTTGGGCTTGTGTCTGCAACACCAAGGAAGACCAAAACCAAAATCAATATTAAATTGCTAACTCCAAATATTTAATAAATGGTTTCTGCAGTTAAATAAAGACTGATAAGCTTGAATGTTAGCTTGAGGGAATAGCCTATTCTTTTCTTTCCCTTTCTATATTTGCTTTTGCCAAACTTCACTCAGGCTGGAAATAATCATAATAATTGGAACCAGCAGAAGGAAATAGCTGATGCTGCTAGGCAAGATGAAATAAATCTGCAACTCAAGTAATGCTAAATATAAGCTCCACATGAGCATAATAGAACGAAACACCTGAGATAAGACCGTTCTTTGGAGCCAAATCTCCAAGTTTACATTTTACAAGTAGATACGTTTTAGAAATGCAGTATTTATAATGTATCTGGATAGTACTGAAAGTAAACAAATAGCAGATTTATGTCACTATAGCAGTACAACTAACAATTTCCTAGGGGGAAAAAAGAAGACAAATAAGAAATGTTTGATTTCTGAGAAAAAAAAAAATATTCACATGAAGTGTTAATGTAATAAACTTCCAAGTTTGCAAAATAATATTTGTTTAAAAAATTCAGAAAGCATAAAAACCTGTTAAGGGAATTTTAAATTCTTTGTCATTTGTAGAATTGGATCCTCCTTGTCTTTTAACACAGTTATTGTAGTATTTTTATGGCTGCCAATGGTGTATGCTATGCAATACTGAGACAGCCAAGTAAGAAATATTATAACACTTTTAAGATGCTTATGATTTCAGCACAAAAATCAGCAATTAACTTTGAAGTGTTTGAATCATTCTAAGATGAGAAAAAGGAAAAGAAATGAATGCCATTTCTATCAGAAATTTTGGAGCTTTGAAAAGGGAAACAACTAGCAAAGTGACACATTTGGGTATTACAACAGTCTGCTCTGCAGTTTGGGGCACCATCTAGGGGATTAGTTCATTAATCCTCAGACTCTGCCCTATTCTGTTTTAGCCATATAGTAAAGTAGATAAAAGTTAGGCAGCCATTTAGAACTAAGTGACCTTGGACAAGCTGAGGGACCTTGGACAAATAATGAAACTATGCTTCAGTTTCCTCATATTTAACTGGGATGATAAATATCACTTTTCCTCATAGAGTTAATGTGAGCCTTAAATGAATATAATTAAGTGTGAAGTGGGACTCTTTTTGTTACCTGGAAAATAGCTAAATCTTCAAAGCCAAGGACAATGAAAAATAAGTTGTCTGTCATATCCATGGTAAAACCTGTCCAAAGACCATCACTCCCTGTAGCCCAGATGAGAAGGCTAAATATTTGAAAAGAGATCCACAAAAAAGGAATTCTTGCAGAGAATCTTAGTGAACAATAAAGTGTCATCTCAATTCCCTCTTAAACTGTGCTGCATTCAAGGAAGTGGTCACTCACAAGGATCACTCCCAGGTTGGTTGCCTGCTGAATTCTTGAAACAGTCCTAGTTTCCTCTCATGCTACTAATACCCAGAAGCAAAATGTGAGAGAGTTCTTGGAATAACTCTGAGCCCCGAGGGTATTTATAAAGATAGGGATCTATGCCTGCCTCTGGTCAGAGAATTCTAAAGGTAGGAACTTGGGTGGAGCTATCCGTGATAGCTGAACAAAAAGAGAAATGGTTGCATTTCTGCAACTGAATGGGTCAAGGATGCTGAAGTTTTCCATGGCAAATTAGACACTTCAGCAGAAAGGCAGTGAAAGCTCTCTAGAAAGGATCCTGCTCAAGAGGGCTGCCTGCAGGGGCAAGGGGACAGCAACAGAAAGAACATGGGAGGAATAATGCAGTGGGCAGGAGCTGGCAACAGAATTACAAGTGATCAGGTTTAGAGCCTCTGTCAGGACATGCTGCAATCAACATGGTGGGGTATGCAAAAGGTGATGAGCAAGCAAGTCTGTTTGGAAAACATACAAATGTTATCCATAACAGAAAGCCAGCATCTGGATGCCTGACATAACATAGGGCACATATGGGCAGATTTAAAAGAACTAAAGAAACGGGCCTTTGTTCCTTCATTCATGTTCCTCCTCCTCCCTTGCCCTGACCTCTGAGGAGACAAGAGTAGGCAGGGGACCAGGAGAGGTGGAGCAAACAAAACAATGAAAGGAACCATACTAACCTCTCTCATTATTGGTTTTCAGAGTTCCTGATCAAGACTGAGTTCAAAAGATAGGGGAACCTTTCAGATGGATGCAAGTTTTAAAATTTGTATTGCAAACAGACTACATTTGCTTTATACCTGAAAATGAGACTATTCTGATACATTAAAGTAAAAAAAAAAAAAAAGACAGTTATGAGGTGGGACAGTGAGGTTATGGTAAAAGCAAGGGTAAGTAAAAATTAATAATTATTGTTTCTTGTTTGTGCCCTTTCAGCCCAACCTGTATTTAATAAACCACTCACATGACACAGTGTACACGACTGGAATGTTCTAAGCTGCCACTACAATCTAGCTGCTTTTATTATTAATACTGAATTTTTTTTTTTATTAAATGCAGCAATGTTTATATTGCTGGGCTAAGTCAGACATGAACTTTTAGGTTCAGCATTAATAACTTCAGGAAGGGCCACATAAATATTTAAATTTAAAAAAATAAGAAAATTAGTTGATTTACCTATCAACAAAATACATCAAAATAGCAAGTAGGATGAGGAAAAGGAAAAAATAAATATTTTTAGTACAAAAATGTTTACCGTGTTTTTTCTTGACTGAATGAGCTCTTATACATGATTACTCAGACAATTTAAAGATATTTTTAAAGGGATGGCATATGAATACCATTTTATGACTAATTTACTACGAACTACTTAATCTACCACCTCTACATTTTTCTTAGTTCGCAAATAGAGTAATTTTCTCTCCTAAATCAGTCTGAAACAATTCTCATCCTAGATGAAAACCTCCCTTTTGGAGCAAAAGAGCCAATTTAATTCTACCAATAAAGACAATCACTTATTCTAACTAAACTTCTAAGCTGCCTTTTGATACTGGAGGTCTGGGGCAATGTCATTCGGCCTCAGTCATTAGCAGCTAAAGTCTCTTAGATTTTGATGGGTAATGGGCTCAGCAACCTGGTTTTCTACAGGGCTCATACTACTTTGAATCAGAAAAGCACAGGTTACACACTGCCAAACCATTTAACATATAACTTTTTAAATTAAACAAAACCAGATTCCTTTCACAACAGTTTCAGTGTAAGAATGAAATGTTACTCAATAAAGAGGGAACGTTTTGTAATTTAGATTAATTATGAGCAAGAATGTATTTCAGAACAAAATAGAGCATATTTTGTGGGGAAAGAATAACACTTTAAACGAAGTGAGTCTCATAAAGGTTGAGGTAGGTAATGATCACATTGCCAAAAGCCTACCACGACATAATACAGAGCACTGTAAGTATAGTCAAAAGAAAATATTTAAAATGTTTTAAAACATTTTTCAAGGATATAGCTGTAAGCTTAAATGGCTGTACTTACAATGGTTGTTAATTATGGGAAGGGTGTCCTAATGTATATTATAGTTAAATTTACACATCAACTTGACTGGACCACAAGGTGCTCAGATATCTGGTCAAATATTATTTTGGCTGTGTTTGTGAGGGTATTTTTGGATTGGATTAACATCCAAATCACTAGACTAAATAAAGCCCATTGCCCTCCATAATGTAGATGGGCTTCTTAAGGGGAGAATCCTTTTGCCTGAGTGCCCTTCAAATGGCACATTAGGTATTCCCTGCCTTTGGATTTGAACTGAAACATTGGCTCTTTTGGGGTCTCAGGCTGCTGGCCTCCAGAAGAATTATGCTACCCACTCTCCTGGGCCATCAGTTAGCTGACTTATTCTGGATATATTTTGAATTGTCGGTCTTCATAATCACATCAGCTAACTCCTTATAATCAATCAAGCAAACAATCTCTCTCTCTCTCTCTCTCTACACACACACACACACACACACACACACACACACACGTACATATGTATATATCTTACTGGTTCTATTTCTTTGGAGAACCCTAATACACTGTGTTTCAAATAAATCAAGTATCACAGGGCAAGAAGGTATTTATCATTCACTCATTTAACAAATGTTTCCTAAATGTTCTGCATATTTTCAGGCATCATTCCAGGCACTGTGGATGTAAATATGAATTAAATACTATCCCTACCTTTGATGATTTCCAGGTTTAGTGCAAGTAACATATTTGACAACTTTATTGGAAAACCATTATTAAAAATGAAAATCAACAAACATTTTGTTATGATATTAAGAATCAGAAAAATCTGGATCTAATTTTCATATACCAACTCTGGATAAAATAACTGAATTTTGAGATGTTGGGCTATATATACCATATTAATTAACAAAATTATATAAAAGTTACACAGTTATACAATTATATATAGTTCAAAGTATTTCATACCTCATTTCTGGGACCTTTGGCTAAAGAAGCTACCTACAAGAAAGAAGATAAAATTTTGAACCTTCAAAAAGATATATATTCCAACCATTGCCATATGGAAACATTTGAATAATGTTACATGTCAAAGGAAGGTAATTTATTACAAATATAGTTTCAGTGAAGAATTCCTAGTATAATTTAAAGAAGGGTTTGCAGTTTCAGGATTTACTCCCAATATAGTCTAGAATATCATAGCAATGGTCAAAGAGTTTGATCTCAAAATAGCACCACAGAATAAAAAAATGAGGCATTGTTTAGTTTCTGTGATCTTTGATTTAAGACTAAAAACATACAGCAGATAAAGACAGTGCTGTTGAAGACAGAGTTCTCACTATTATTGTTTGTATTTGGCTTGTTAATGAAATAGAAACATCTTTAGTGCTTAACACTGATATATTAACATTAACAATCTGTGATGATAATTATCTCCAATATGATTCATATTATAAAGAACCCAATATAAGAGTATATTTATATATTATTAAAGATCTGTGTCCCTCCCACCTGCCAAGGTAGGAGCCCTAGTAAAGAAGACTGTATGTGCAGGCCTGTGAAATACAGGCATTCTTCAAATTCCTATTCTTGGTCTCTTCTCACTCAAGGCTCTTCTATTTTAAAAAAATATTTTATTTATTTGAGAGAGAGATAGTAACAGAGATAGTGAGAGCGAGCACAAGCAGGGAGGAGAGGGAGAAGCAGGCTCCCTGACCTGAGCCAAAGGCAGACACATAACCGACTGAGCCACCTGGGTGTCCCTACTCAAGGCTCTCCTAAGGGCATTGTAGCTCCTGGAAGAGACACTGGTACCAGTGTAAAAACAATGTCACTCAATTCTCCAATCTGTAGTTCCAACAATTCTGTGAGCTCTAGACATATGTGACCAACAACCTTAACACCACAAACACGCCATCTGCCTGCCAGGCACCTCAAACATATTACATTCACAGACACTCAATTTTTTCCCCTCACTCTGCTCTTTACATAATATCAACTGGAGCAAAATTAAATAAATAAAATAAACAAAATAAAATCTACTAAAAATAAAAAATGGGCCATTTTATAATTTAATTCTGTTAACTCACAATCTCTAACCCCAATGCCCCGTCTAAATTGTTTTAAGTAAAATATCAGCATTAAATATCTCATGAATATAATCATATTACTCCTTCACTAAGAGCCAAAATATACTGAGAGTAACATGCTGCTTCTTCTGCACTTGTTGAAGAGAGCAATTTTTAATTTCTAGAACAGCCTGAAACCATTTCCCCCGCAGATTAAATTTTAATCTCTGTAGTTAATGGCATCTTCATCCACTCCACACAGCTATCCCAAGTAAGAAACCTCAGAATCATCTTTGACTACTACCTCTCCTCACCACTACCTCCTATTCAATTGGATAGAAATTCTCATTTTTCCACCTCTAAAATATGTCTCAAGTTTTGTCCCTTCATTTCCACTACTGATATCAGACTTTAGGCTTTGCTGATTCTTCTCCACTCAATACATACCTCAAACCAAATTTCCTTCCTGCCCCACCTCAGAAAAACAAAAACAAAAACAAAAAACAACTCAAAACACACACAAAAAAACAAGCACTTTGATTATGCTTCTTCCTTGTTCAAACACCTTTAGTGGTTTTACTAAAACAATTTTTTACTAAAACCACTATTACTATAGTGATTTTACTATTCTCACCTAGAGAATAATGTCCAAACTCTTTAGGTTTAGGTTTGAGGCCTTTCCTGATATGACTCCAAGTTTCCTTCCTGGAATAATTCTCAGTTGCCGCTATGGGTACTCAGGTACTCCTTTCTCTGGCCTTACATTTTGTTCTCAGCACCATCTCTTACCTTTGGCCATGCTCTTGTCTCTGCTTTCTCCACCTACCCTCCTGAATTCCCACTCATACTTCAGGGCCAGTGTCAAAGATCCCTTATGCTGTGAAGCATGCCTGTCCCCTACTCCCAGCCATCTTCCATCTCTAAATAGTAACGCTTCCAACTTAACCGCACTAAAAGTTTTATAAAATATTTCCTCATGCACTATCTTCTCTCTCTCTCTCTCTTTTTTTTTTTTTTTTTTTTTTTAGATTTTATTTCTTTATTTGAGAGAGAGTGTGTGTGAGCATGAGAGCACAAGTATGGGGTATGGGGGTGGGAGAGGGAGGGGCAGAGAGAGAGCAGCAGGCTCCCTTCTGAGCAAAGAGATCTATGAGGGGATTGATGCCACCCTGGGATCATGACCTGAGCCAAAGGCAGACCCGTTCACCAACTGAGCCATGCAGGTACCCATTACCTTCTTTGATTCTAACAACCCTATATAACATGAGGAGATTGAGTCTTACAGGAACTTAACCCCCCATAATAAAGGGAAAGTAAAGAACTTGCGACTGGAATCCAATTCAGTCCTCATACTCCAAGATCCACCCTCCTGCTTTTTCTGTGCTCTCCTAAGTGCTATAAAAGCTAGATGTTTATTTCTGTACCATTCTACTAACACTCCGTGTTTTAAGGTTAGCTTTGTACGTAATTGCTTCTCCTTTTATTCCATATGCTTGGAGGGTAGGGTCTGACTTTTGTTATTTTAAAGCCAGGACGTAGCTTTAGGATGACACAAAACAAAAATATAATGAATAACAATTTATTCAATTAATAAGTTAAAGGACCTTAATTTTCTAGAAGATTTTTATAATGATGGAATAAAATATATTTATGGGACAAATACAGAAATTCCATCATAACACACACACACACACACACACACACATGCCCCTACCCCTCTTAACCATGCATGCCCTAGCAAGAAACCACCTGTCATCCTTTACTTCTGTACAAGCTTCTTGAAGGAGTAGGTGCTGTTCACTCTTCAGTCCTATGACACCTGGCTCTCCTGCACCAACCACTCCACTGAATGATACTAAACAAATGTGACCTCCATTTTTGCCAAATACAATGGAACCATTATAGATGTCCTCTTTCAACCATTTTTGATGTGTCTGGCAGGGTTGAGCTCTCACTCAGTGTTAAGGCAGCCCTGATAACAGTCTTAGGTTCTTTCCTGGGATCCCTTGACTTCCATAACATAGACGCCACAGCATTTCTTTTGTCTTTTTGTATTTACCTTCTTCTGCCAGATAATCTCATGTTCCCTAATCTACACATTTATCCCCAAGCTCTCTTCTGAATTTAAGGCTGTAATAGATGCCTATTCTTTCCAGCTACCTCAGGTTAAATAGATCCCAAATGGAATTACCTGCCACCACATCTACTCTTTGCCTCAAAGTGACTGACACCACTTGACAGAAACCAGAAAACTAAGCAAGATCCTCACTCTTTATCCCTATCCAATCAGATATACTGACATTTTATCCTCTATACAAATTTCTTGACCCAGCTCCCCTCTTCCATCCTTACCTTTATTGTTATGGTTCAAGACCTTAAAATCTCTCCTCTGGATAACTCTGTAGCCTCCTAAATGGTCTTTCTGTCTGTATCTTCAACCTTCTCTAATTAGGTCTCTTCATTGCTTACACATGGTCCATGAAGTACTGCCTACATTTTTCCTCACTGGGAAAACAATGGACAAATATAACCTTGTTAATCCCATTCTTAAAACCTTTCAAATACGGAGAAGTAAACTAGCATAGGGGTTAACAGCACTGAATCCCAGTGCTGCTAATTATTATGTGGTCTTGTGTTAGTTTCTTTTTTTTTTTTTTTAAAGATTTTATTTATTCATTTGACAGAGAGAAATCACAAGCAGATGGAGAAGCAGGCAGAGAGAGAGAGAGAGAGAGAGGGAAGCAGGCTCCCCGCTGAGCAGAAAGCCCGATGCGGGACTCGATCCCAGGACCCCGAGATCATGACCTGAGCCGAAGGCAGCGGCCTAACCCACTGAGCCACCCAGGCGCCCTTGTGTTAGTTTCTTAACCACTCACTCCAGGCTCTAGTTTTCTTATCTGCAAGTGGGCTCAATGATAGTACCTACCTGGTGGAATAATCTGGGCATTAAACTAAATAACATTTACCTAAACTGTTTAGAACTCTGCCTGACCTATAATAAACACTGCACAAATGTCTGGTATCAATAATAATAATAATATTCAGTGGCTCAACATTCAGTTCTCTATGATGGTTTGGCCCACATCTAATCCCCCAAGATCACTTATTACTGTGGTCTACATTACATTGCAGACTTTGGTGCTTAGAACCTCTTTATCACTCTCCTTGAAACTCTTAATATCATTGCCTCCTTGCTTTTTCTCTATAATATAATATTTTATTACATATAATTTCGAGGCTTACTCCAGGTCCTGAACTACGCATATTATAGGCATTATAACATTTACTCCTCATGACATCTTTATAAAGTAGGTTCTTCAATAATACCTATTTTGCAAAGGATAAAGCTGATATACAAAAATGTAAAACAATTTGTTCAATTTACATCTAGTACAGGGTAAAACTGTAACTGGAATCCACACCTGTTTGTCTCCAAAGCTCCATGCTCCTAACTAGTACATTGCAGTGAAATTCCTGAAGGGGAAACAAGAGTCAGACATCTTTCTCTGGTCATTATCTACCACACTGCTCAAGACACAACATTAAAAATATACACATACACAGTTCATGTAGCCCCTTGAACTGTGTATGATATGAAGTGCTAAGGCCTCGTAACCCATACCCATAATTTTTCTCCAAAATATTTTGTTTTCTCATTTTTTTATTCTCTTTACATCATGGAAGGTATATTTAAAGATGAAAGAAACTTCTTAACTCATATTACACAGGTATACAATAGGATGTTACTACTTGAGGGTGTGGATGATATCTTAATGAAGGGTTGTTCATCTTTTTGTCACCATTTTCTAGTTCAGTGTTTGCTAGAGAATAAGTTACCAATAAATGTTTGTTGAATAATAAGTAAATGAATTCTAGTCCTGGAAAAATGGAGTTGGAACATTTTGGGTGAGTCAGGTTATAATTATATACACTCCTGGATCAATGGCACAGACATTTGTAAACACGCCATAATTCAAAAAATATTCCAAGTTGGTTTTGGCATGCATTGTGAGTGTATTTCTGTAGCTGATTTCCTTTCTTGATTATGCTCTATTTTGGATAATGTTAAAATGAATTTGTGTTCTGACATACTTTACTTCAGAATGGTTAAAATTTTCTGGAATTTAAAACAGAGTCCAACCAGAGCAAAATTGAATGAGGCAATTGAAGGCTTACCTAGCATTTGACTGAGGTTACCTAACAGGAAAATACATCTTGGTTTATTCTTCAGATAGATTTCTCTTTTCAAAAGATCTTCACCATTGCTCCTCAAAACAATAATACAGGAATGAAATATCTATTTTCATACCATTGTACCCTTTTATACCATTTATATCAATCAGAAGATTTTGGCTGCAACATAACAGAAAACCCAATTTAAATGGCTTAAAATATCTTATGTACTCTTACCTCAATAACAAGAAGCCCTAAGATAGGGCTGGTTCTGGGTTCATTATTTTAGCAGTTTATCAGGGAGTCAGAAGCTTTTTATCACCCTGTTCTACCAATCTCCATTTTTGGGGTAGCTCTCCACCTGAACACAAGATGGTTATAGTTGCTCCAGACATCACCTCCATATGCAGAAAGTTTCACAGATGAGTAAGTGAATGCTCTATCCTGGATCTTATTTTGAAAACTAAGAAATTTCTCAGAAAGTCCCCAAGGGGCTCACCTTACTTTTCATTACTTAGAACTGGGTTATAAGCCATTTCCTAAAACAATCACTGGCAAAGAGATGAAATTACCATGCTTGGTTTACACTAGTCTAAGTTCATCCCTTGGGATGAGGCCAACCTAATATGAAACACATGGCATACCACCACATAAACATGTGGATGCTTGAACAAAATTGTCATTCTGTTAGTAAGGAGGGATGCAGGAGGAAAAGAAATGCATTCTGGTAGAAAACCAACAATGTTTCCTCAATAACTTTGTGACTTTCTAAAGTCTAAAAGCATATTCACCTGAAGCAAAAGCATCTCCTTAGTCAATGCTAAGAGTCAATTTCCCCAAAGACAAAGGATATCATGATGTTCTTTGCACTATACGATGAAGACTTTCCAATTATTTTTAAAAGGGAAAGGTAAGATGAGAATATTTTTTTAAAAGCATTTTCTTGATTCATTGTAGTAGTTTAGCATATTTTGTGGGCTATCAACAATATCATTAATTTAATATAGTTTTTCTTAGATTTTCATAGTATATGTGTACTTTATAGATTCACACACAGTTTCTCTCCACAATAGATTAACTGGACATAAAGAAAATCTTTAAATTTAACACATCAATGTAATTCAAAATATTATATTCTCCATTTCATAACAAAATCTCTTAGGATTCATGCTAACTAAACTAAAGTTTTCTTGACATAATACCTGTGCATGTATTTTACCTAAACACTTATAAATTAGGCATCATTTAATTTATTTTTAAATGAGTACTTCTTCAGAATTGTAATATACCTGTGAAGTGTATAAACCTGGCAATTCTTAGACCTGTACCCCTGGGGCTAATAATACATTATATGTTAATAAAAAAAAATTTTTAAAAAGAATTGTAATATACCTTATATCCATAGCATGTTGGATCCAGTCCTCTCACCTTACTCTGAGACATTTAAATCCATGAAAATTAAAACCACTCTGTAAATATGTTATCATGGTGATGAATAAGCATGCCCACTGTCCCTGCTCTATCTTTTGTCACCTTAACATTTGAGTATTATCCTAGGCATTATATAGTCAATCAGCCATTTGGCCATGCAAATAAAAATAATAAAATTCCACAGGACACCAGAGTGGCTCAGTCAGCTAAGCATCTGCCTACAGCTCAGGTCATCGTCTAAGGATCCTGGGATCCATCAGGCTCCCTGTTCAGCTGGGAGTCTGGTTCTCCCTCTTGCTCTCCCTCTGTGATTTCCTTCTTTCTCTCTCTCAAATAAATAAATTATATTTTTTTAATTAAAAAAAAAAACAAAATAATTTTTTTAAGATTTTATTTACTTATTTGGCAGAGAGAGAGAGATCACAAGTAGGCAGAGAGAGAGAGAGGGGGAAGCAGGCTCCCCACTGAGCAGAGAGCCTGATGTGGGGCTTAATCCCAGAACCCTGAGACCATGACCTGAGCCGAAGGCAGAGGCTTTAACCCACTGAGCCACCCAGGTGCCCCTAAAATTAATTTTTATTTTTTTTTAATTTTATTTATTTATTTGACAGAGAGAAATCACAAGTAGATGGAGAGGCAGGCAGAGAGAGAGGAAGGGAAGCAGGCTCCCTGCTGAGCAGAGAGCCCGATGCGGGACTCGATCCCAGGACCCTGAGATCATGACCTGAGCTGAAGGCAGCGGCTTAACCCACTGAGCCACCCAGGCGCCCTAAAATTAATTTTTAAAAATCAAATTCCAAACTATTAAAATCTGACTTCTCATTTTCACTTCTTAAGGACAAATATATATGTGAAATTTAGAAATCATCTGAGTACTTAATTTCATTATGTCTTTATGGTCTCCCATTGTCAGAGCTAATAAAGGTTAAAAATACCAGTCACAGTTGAAAATTAATGGATGGCTATGCAAGCTTTTCAGCTATGTTTATCATACATGAATAATTTTATATAACTCTTTCCCTAAAATAAGACTATATCCTCACATTCACAAATATCTTTCTGGGACTACTGATTTAAAAACTGGAGTTAAACCTTAGTGTTTGAAAAATGTGTGTGTACACCTACATGCATGTGTGTATGTGTGTAATTCCCATACATACAAAGATGCAAAATAAATCTGCAGTTCACTAGAGTGATCTCCCACACTAAAGAAAAGCAGAGGCACTTTCAACTAAAGAGGAAATGGAGATTCAGCTACAGATGTTTCAGAAGAAATACTAAGAAAGAAGGTTTTAATACTTTAACTGCAGATAGGTAAGAGCATCTTGAGAACATTCTTGCTTTTCCAGAGGGGCATCAACTTCTTTCTATCTAGGCTCCAATCCTAACACCAACAGAATGGCCACCCCCTAAGTACCTGATTTGCTAGACAGGCAAGATTATAGTTATTTGTATTTAAGGTGCTTTGGGAAATATGCCAGAACTTCTGGGTGGTTTTAGTGACCCTTTAAAAAGCCTAAATGTTGGTTAATTTTTAAAGAAATTTTTTGTAGTAAAGAGTTGCTTTAACAACCTTACAGCATAGACCACAAAGAAAAGCAAACTGGGGTCAACTATGGACTGATCAGAAGGCTTCACAGATATAACACTGGACAGTTCATATACCCAAAACTTGCTCATGCTTGCAATCCAGCTAACCAGATTTTAAAAATTTAGATTATATCACTAGATAATCTGTGGGTTTCTACAGCACTTACTATCCTTGTATTCATGTTTGTTCTAGCTGAGTATAAACCTTCCTAGGCACAGCAATACAAAATACCGGGATAAGCAAGGTAAAATGCTCACCTATATAATGAAAAATAAACATTAAAAAAAAATTTTTTTTACACTTAGCACTTTCACTCAATCTCTATGATCTATTAAGTGACAACGTAACAATGTAAAGTGCAAACCACTTTTATGCTACTCATAACCCATGGCAACATAAATAATTCAACATTACATTTGGGAAACTCATGTCTTAAGAAATTTCTTCAAACACAATGTAATGTGAAAAATAAATAAATAAAATATGCTTTTTTAAATTAAATAAGTGTGCTTCTTCCTGCTCACTCCACAGTCACTTAATAAAGTTCATGGTTATTTAAGGAAAAATCTGATTTCATATGCACAAATTTCACTACGGGCAGTTAGGAGGTTTGAAAAAATTCTTCCAAAAATTTGTCATTAAAAAAATCAGTATCTGGGCGCCTGGGTGGCTCAGTTGGTTGGACGACTGCCTTCAGCTCAGGTCATGATCCTGGAGTCCCGGGATCGAGTCCCACATCGGGCTCCCAGCTCCATGGGGAGTCTGCTTCTCCCTCTGACCTCCTCGCTCATGTTCTCTCTCACTGTCTCTCTCTCAAATAAATAAATAAAATCTTAAAAAAAAAAAAATCAGTATCTATAGAATATCTTTTATTTGAAACCATAAAAGATTATATTGAGTGAAATAAGTCAAGCAGAGAGAGTCAATTATCATACGGTTTCAATTACTTGTGGAGCATAAGGAATAACACGGAGGACGCTGGGAGATGGAGAGAAGAAGGGAGTTGGGGGAAAACAGAAGGGGAGTTGAACAATCAGAGACTATGGACTCTGAGAAACAAACAGAGGGTTTTGAAGGGAAGGGGATTGGGAGGGTTGGGTGAGCCTGGTGGTGGGTATTATAGAGGGCACGTATTGCATGGAGCACTAGGTGTTGTGCATAAACAATGAATTTCGGAGCACTGAAAAAAAAATCTGTATCTACAGAATATCTTTTATTTGAAACCATAGAAGTTTTGTTTTTGTTTTGTTTTGTTTTTTCTGTCACCTATTTGTTTTTGGCTATTATTGGATATATAATGACGGCCATGGTTTTGACACTGATTTTTTTAAGTGGGCCAAAATAATAAAATGACATAAAACTTCAGATGGATTCATATAACAATTATAAGAAATAAAGTTTTTGAGGACAGAGCAACCACATAATTATAAATTTTGAAATAAATGCAATCATTTATTTAAAATATCTACTCATCAGCCTACTGGATCTTTGAAAATCAAGACACTGGAGGCATTTGAGTGAATATTCAGTCAGTTGTCAAAGAAGGAAACTTTTTCTGTTTCTTCCAGACTATCCAAAACAGTTAATACCATATGCTACACATAATACAAATTTTTAAAGTTTTTAAAAAATTTATAGCCAAATGGAATTTTTTAAAGAGTTGATAATGTGTCAATGAAATGCAATGATGGAATACTGGAATAAAGGAATTATTAATTCTCTATGATGATGCAATGATGGAATACTGGAATAAAGGAATTATTAATTCTCTATGAT